>NC_048303.1:91729845-91744183 GCF_013100865.1 Trachemys scripta elegans | reverse complement strand
TGTCATAGGTTTCCTTCATATGGACTGCATGACCAACTGGAATTGATGGCAAAACACTGCCATTATGCAGTAAAACAGCTTGAAGACTCGTTTTCGATGAATCAATGAACAATCGCCACTCATCTGGATTGTGAACGATGTTGAGGGCTGCCATCATACCATCGATGTTGTTGCAGGCTACAAGATCACCTTCCATGAAGAAGAATGGGACAAGATCCTTTTGGCGGTCACGGAACATGGAAACCCTAACATCACCTGCCAGGAGATTCCACTGCTGTAGTCTGGAGCCCAACAGCTCTGCCTTACTCTTGGGTAGTTCCAAATCCCTGACAAGGTCATTCAGTTCACCTTGTGCTATGAGGTGTGGTTCAGAGGAGGAGGATGGGAGAAAATGTGGGTCCTGTGACATTGATGGTTCAGGACCAGAAGTTTCATCCTCTTCCTCGTCTGACTCAAGTGAGAATGATTCTGGTGCATCAGGAACTGGCAGTCCTTCTCCGTGGGGTACTGGGCGTATAGCTGATGGAATGTTTGGATAATGCACAGTCCACTTTTTCTTCTTTGACACACTTTTCCCAACTGGAGGCACCATGCAGAAGTAACAATTGCTGGTATGATCTGTTGGCTCTCTCCAAATCATTGGCACTGCAAAAGGCATAGATTTCCTTTTCCTGTTCAACCACTGGCGAATTAGTAAAGTTTGACTACATTTATTTCAGAAGCATTTTGGCTGTAGAGCTGTGCTATCAATTGTTGCTATAGCCCTAGAAGAATAAACCTCAAGCCCCTCAGCTTCTGTCACCCTAATGTACGTATAACATGTCTCAATGTGTAGCTTAATCCACATAGGCACTGAGTAGAAATGGCATCCCTCTTACAATGATCTTCAAAGGGTAAGCAAGATTGCACATTTGTTTTTAACCAAGTAAATTCAATATTTGGGGAAGGTCAACTCAGTCCTGGGGAGACAGACCATTTGTAACTACCAAAGGTTAAGCTTAAAAGCCTGATCTTCTGATGAGGTGCAAGGACAGACCCGTATGCCCATACAGAGCCCCACTGAAGTCAATGGGAGGCTTCCTGCATATACCACTGCAGGCATGTACTGCACACAATGAGTCTCCGGACTCATTCAGTCCCTCTACCAAATAGGATTTCTAGTATATGGACACTGGTCCTCAAGGAATTCACTAATTCCAAGAATTAATTTCACATTAGGGCTGATGTCTGTTGATTACTTTTGATCCACAATGACCAGGATTCAAGCCAGTTATAGAGGTGTACAGTTCTCTAATCCTTTACCAACTCCCTCAGTCCCACCCTTCTTATTAAAAGGCCAGTCAAAAGGTATTATTTTTAAAAATTAAGGACATTTTAGAACTGAATTTTCCAGAATCTAGTTTATGTTTTGCTGTTTATGCTATTCATTAATTTTTTTACATTGCTCTCATTTTGGAGAATTAAAATAGCTATGTGAGCTTCACTTTCAGGTTCTCATTTGCTTAGGACAACACTGCAAATACTTAAGTGGAAAGGATGTCTGTTTTAAACAGTACGCTACTGAAAAAAACCTTTTCTTTGGCATTTAGCTTTATAAAAGTTTTACACAAAACCTACTTCTGGGGCTAAATTTGACCTGACAGTGGCCTGTTAAATAAGGTTTTAATTTCTAAAAATGTGACTTTTGTCACACTGCAAATTAAGTAGATGCCAGTCAAACTAATACCATCCTTCAAATGGCTCCTTCAGTGGTGAAAATAAAGATGTTACATATTGCTGTAGATTTTCAGAGAGCATATGGGACTGGCTCATTTTCCTAAAGATTAGTTGGAAAAGGTAACTGACAGCAGTCTTCCAATTTTATACAAATCTGTACCTTTTACAATTTTGTACCACAGATTAGTTAGGCAGATAAGAATTTCAACCAGCTGACATTCTATTTCAAGAGTTCACAATTACTGTTGACAAATAAATCTGTTAGTCTTTAAGGTGCCACCAGACTCCTTGTTGTTTTTGTAGATTGTTGACAGCTGTAACTGTTAAACATTTATACTTAATCAGATATGGCCAAAACCCCACCAAGAAGCCAGCAAATTTAACAGCTATGTCAGAGATCTATCCTTCACTAGGACTACAAAACCACTCCAAATAAACTAGAGCTGTTAAGAATAGCTGAGTTCAAGTGTAAAAACCTACAGGAATAATTTCCATACCCACCACCAAAACCAAACAACATTTAGATTGATGTTACTTCCAGAAGCTATCTTGTTTGTAGCTCTCCAGAAGAGAAAACTCAACTGTTTTTGAAGACAAATACAAACAAGGCTACTGGCCCAAGTAAAATTTTTGTTTAAAAAGCTACAATTTGTATTTGTCCATATGGGGGGGGGGGGGGAGGAGAGAGGGTAGAGGTTGTGGTGTGTGCGTAAAGGTTTTTGGTTTAGGAATCCACTTCGCCCTGCTGAAATAGAGTTTAAGGGGAAATCTTAATATACATAATACTATAACATCTAGTTACATAGTGTATGCTATTTTATATTTAATAACCGCCACAAGAAAAAAAAACTGTGATACAAGGCTACACACACCACACTAGTTGAGAGTCTGGTGACATCAGATACCCTTCTGCCTCACTCACACAGTTACCATTTCAATAGAACCACTTCAAAGCTATCCAACTGTAACTTTATCTTCAAGTTAACTGTGCAATGTATTAACCTAACATATATCACAACTTTTGAAAACTTCAACAAAAGTGGATTTGACCAAACGTAACTCATTTGGAAAGTAATAAATTGACAGCTAAAATTTCCTGATGTGGTACGTTGGATATAGCAAAGTGCAAAAGATTCAGGTTTCTAGGGGCCCTCCCATTAAGACAGCCAGTCCGAGGTAAAAATGAGTTTTTCTTTGAAGGAATAGATGGCTAGACCAGATCTAAGAAAATATTACATATATTTGAAGGTAAGTTTCTAAAAAAAGAAGCCCAGCTCTTCATTGTCAGTTCTCTGCAGGTTTCCCTCTCAGATTCAACCACTCTGTTTTCAAAAATACAGTCTCACAGACCAGTAGCTCCAAAAGGCTCTATGGAATTCACTACTGATCCATTTGCTCAACTTGTCGTCGCCGCTTACGGAATGCCTTTAAGTTCCATTTGGTTGGTTCTAGCATAAAAGGTCCATTGTAGACAAACAACACTGTCATTTTTTCAGCATAGGTGAGATTCTGCAGGAGCTGTGAAAAAATGAAAAAAAAAAAAAAGTCACACTAAGCAACACCTCTTATACCAAGCATCACTTTTGTATTAGTTAAAATAGATTAACATTTCCCCCAAAAAACTTTTGCATGGTGCTTTTACCATTGTTTGCCATTGACCACATATGCCTGTCTCCCAGTGCCTGGACAATCTGGGATAAGGAAATGAAAGGGTAGAAATAACAAACACCATCACCATTTTTCCGCTCTAAGCCCACATCTACACCACAACGACTACAGTGGCAAAGCTAAAGCCCCATAGCTACTCCAATATAACCCTGTAGCGTAGATGCAGCCTAAATCAACGGAAGGGGTTTTCCATTGCTGTAGGAACATCATCTCCCCAAGTGACGGTAGCCAGGTCGACAGAAGCGTTATTCCATCAACACAGCTGCATCTACACCAAGGGTTAGGCCATCATAGCTACATGGCTCATTTTTTCAGACCCCTGAGCATTGCATTCAATGTCATTCAAAGTTTTAAGTGTAGACCAAGCTTAAGTTATGCCGGACACTCAAGTTTAGGTGACCAATGAAAAAAAAGTTGTTTTTTGGTAGATCCCTTGACTGCCATATAATCAGATAACCAGCTAACATCTAAATAAATTAAGTTTGGGGATGTAGGAGAATGTTACCTTAATACATTAACTGGTGATCAAGCAATTTACCCTATAATCTCTTCTAATTTCCTGTAGGAAACAGTGTAGGTACTTGCTGAGACTGCATTAGAGAAGGCAACCCCATTGGTCCTTTCAAACCAAACCTCCCAATTCTGCCAAAGTACTACAGATAAACAAAACTTGTAAATAACATTCCTTCTTGGGGCTGTTGTTTGGGTCAGAACAAATATAAACCATTCAGCTGGCTGCCACAGGCACAGACAGTACGTCCCGTAGTCAGTTAGTTCTCCGCAGCCCTCCTTCCAGAGAGTGCAGCACAATTCCCTTTCAGGCTCGGTAAGCCATCAGCCTTGTGCTCAGGCTTGAATAGTCTTTCCTCCCTAGGTGCAGGTTTGTCTGCAGCCCTCCTTCCTAGGACTGCAGCACTGGCCTTCCTAAGCTCTCCCTAAGCCCTCAGCCTGTTAAGGAAAGTTGTGTCACCTTTATCTTTCTCCTTCATTTGGGCTACATGCTTGTCTTTTAATCCTTATCCCTGTCTCTTGAGGGTCCCCTGGTTCCCAGCAGTGTGTACTTCAGCTTGTTTGTACAATCGATCGTTCCAGGGAACCACAAGTCCCAGAATGCCTGTTCTTAAAGAGGCTGAGCCTTGGAACAGAGTCGGTTGAGCCCAGGCCACAACTATCCTTAAAGGGGACAAACTGCCCCGTTATAGTATTTTTATTTCATCCCTGTCATAGTCTCAATTGAACAAACCAGAAGACATTTATACAGCACCTATATCAATGCTATTTATTCTTTCATCAAAGAAATCGAGAGCATCTCTCTCACATACACACACACACACGAGAATCTTTTTGTTTAGTTTTCAGTTACCCACCTTTGGTGTAATAAAGAAATACTGAGAAGTGCTCTCTTTACAAGCAGTCTTCACAACCATTTCAAAAACTCTCCTCTCATTGACGGGGTCCATTCCCTTTAAAAAAAAAAAAAAAAAAAGAAATCATATATACTTTTACAGTCCCTGTGGTCACTCTATGAACTCCTGTGGAACAAGTCTTGTTTCACGCACTAGCGACCTTACCTGATTTATTTCATCTACAACCCTGAAAGGACATCTGTTGAGTTCCTGCAGAGCCATCAAGTACAGCATAGTCGAAACACTTCTCTCACCTCCACTCTGATGGTGAGGAGTCAGTTCATGCAGTTGGGTATTACTACGAAATTTAACTCTAATTCGAATCCCATATTTGTCGTACTCCTCCTGTGAGAGTAGGCAGGAAATGTTAGACATCTACAGCTTCCTATAGCGTATCCTATTTGACAATGCAGCAAAAGTGAAAGGAAACCATTTTATGTATGTCCTACTTTAGGAGAATGAAGTATTCAGGATCAGTTATATATAAACTCTTTCATTCTGTTTTAAACTATGGTTTATCTCTTAGCATTGATCTATTCTTTTTATACATAGAACTTTTCTCTAACCTATTCCCCAGCTAACCGATTTGATGTGTAATTTTAAAAAGGGCAAGTTACTAGAATTTTTGTTCTTATAAATACTTCCACACACACACACTTGTTAGTAAATTATTGTATAGCAAATAAAACACTGGCAGCAAGGTGCTTTATAAATAAAATCATAATTAAATACAAAAGTTAGTGTTTCATGAGAGGTTCTGTTGTAATAATTAGTTCTAGAAATTTACCCTAATTGTGAGCTCAACTGGAAAAAGTGAGTGAAAGTTTATAAAATGTCACAAAAACCTGTAACAATAAACGTTGATGGGAAAAGGTGCAAAAAGGAGATAGTAGAATTGAATTAATTTAAACAAAAAGGCCTACTGATTTAACTCAAGGACTGAGTTAAGATTATACCTGGTAAACATTCAAGTGTGGAACTGAAAATCAATTGACCAAAATTGTTGTGTCGGAAATTAACCTAATAAGTGAACAAAATAACGAAGGATGGGCTATTCTGCCCATCACTTCCTTCTGGGGTTCTTGAAAAGAAAAGAGAGTTTGGGGAGAAAATTAGCTGAAGAAGCTGCCTGCCAACAACTGCTGCAGCGAGCCTTACCATCCTCCATGGCTGCCACCCTCACCATTTCTTGGGATCCGCTGTAACATTGCTGAGCTTTTGTCACCCTAATCCCGAGAGATGTCCTGACTAGACTGGGCCAGAGAGAAGGACCCACATGAAATCACCTCCACCAGCTTTGGCTAAATCCCAACCACCACCTGTGATGTGAGACTTTGTTGCCCCTCCCCATGTGTCCCTTTCCCTTCTCCTTCCCCATCTTATTTCATCTCTTCTCTACCCCTTTCATTTTGCCTTCTGTTTAAGAAGAGTCTGGCTTAGCTACCCCAAACCCTATATTTTGCAATGCTCCTGTCAGCCAGAGACCAAAAAGGCAGTCAAAAGCAATGACCTAAACAGCCCCAAGTTTGCCAGGTCTCAGAGCAGCTAATAAGACCAAATATGTTTTTCCAGCAGTGAGAGTCAACACCAGAAACAGAAGCTGCATTTTCTATTTTTGCTGATCTTTTCTTTCCCCTCTGGTGTGTGTGTCTTCTTTTGTGAGGTTGCTGTATATACCAAACCCCAAACCTTGTTTTAAACTGTTCAATGTTGGGAAGTTTCAGGATCATGTCAACACCTTTGACTCTTTGGGCCCATGTATTCCATTGGAATTAATACAACAGTTCTCAACTTACCCACAGAGAAGACCCTATTTATTGTACCTGACTGATCACACCAAGCCACAATCATTAGTCAATGGTTTTGATATACTGCATTGATACACTGTGATCTGCAAATCTGGGCTGGTGATTTCTGCTCATGTAAATGGATTTTAGGATAAGATGGACTTGAAGCTGTTCATTTAGGTGCTATTAAAAAATAATTCTACTTCATACTTTTTTTAATGTCCGCTTGTCCAAGAGTCAGTGTACTCAATTAACACAATTCTGTGTTTTTCATTCTGCATTTCTCTGTCAAGAGCCATGATCTTTTTTCAGAAGATTCTATTAATATCATAATTGGTTTTAAGTGATTATAAGTTTAAAAGCAATTTTTAAAAGTCATTATGCCTCCTCCTCTTTTTTTGAGTCTTTTTTTAGAACCGTACCAGCCGAATGTAAACATGGATTTCATATTTGTGCATACTCATTTCTGTTCCTCAGCTTTTTTATTGTTGTAGCAGACAAAAGATATCTGTTAATTGTGTATTATACCATGCTGACTTTTGCATAACAAGAAGTTCTGTAAAAAAATTTAAATGAATGGAAAACTTCTTAAGGATAATTTCCTTTCTGTTAGCAGTGTCTCCCACAGTTCTGGAATCAGAACTGCTCTCTTCTCTGTGCAGCTCAGAGGCGGATCAAGCGTTATGGCACTGCACAGTTTGGCCACACCCCTTCTGCTCCTGCTTGCTTCCAGATTAGTTATTCCTAAACTGTAAAACTTGCATATCATTAAAAAATGTTCCAGAGATAATGAAATAACTATGTACATTAGACCAAGAGGAAGATCATATGGTAATGATTCTACTTTATATCTGACCCTTGACTCATGAGTAAGGCTGAGAGTTTGTCACGGATTCTGTGACTTTCCGTGACCTCTGCAGTGGCCGGTGTGCCTGGCTCGGGGGCTGCCTGAGCAGCTCAGGCAACCCCATGGCCAGTCACACTGGCCACTGCCGGGGCAGTCTGGGGCCACCGCCTTCCCCCCACCCCACCCCCCACTCCCCAGCAGCGGGAGTTTGGCTGTAGGAAGGGGCAGAGGCACAGGATGGGGTGAGGCAGGCTCTGGGCGGCGCATTCCCCCTCCCTCAGCTCTTAGGTGGAGGCATGGCCAGGCAGCTCTGCGCATTGCTTTCATCTGCATGCACGACCCCTGCAACTCCCATTGGCCACGGTTCCTGGAGCTGAGGAAGGGGGAACGTTGCTGCTTCCAGGAAGGTGTGGAGCCATGGGGTAGGGAGCCTGCCAGCTCCCCCCCAGCACCCGCAGCACTCCCAGGCCACCTCCCCCCCCAAAGATTTAGTCAGGGATATATAGTAGAAATCATGGATAGATCATGGGCCGTGAATTTTTGTTTACTGCCTGTGACTTGTCCATGACTTTTACTAAAAATACCCGTGACTAAAAACAGCCTTACTCATGAGCCGTCCAGGGTGGGTAGAATCGTGGAAGATGCTGCTAGCAGAAAGGAAATTACTGGTAAGAAATTTTCCATTCTGCAGCCCTTATTCCACCCAGGAGGTTGCTAACAATGTTGTGGAGTGTGCCTTGATCCATTTTGGGACAGGAATCTCTGATGATTTGTAGGTTTCCACAATATGGAGTCTAATCCACCTAGTGATGGAGGACTTGGAAGTTCTGAGTCCCTTGCATGTCAGGTGGAAAGACACAAATAGGGAGCCCTATCTCCTCATGGATTCTCTATACTTGAGATAGATTTTTCAATGCTCTTCTGACATCTAAGGTGTGCCATGCTGTTTCAGTTGGGTGCTGTGGTTTTGGACAGAATGAAGGAAGCACAACCTTTTTGGAGGCCTGAAAGGAGGAATTTACTTTAGGTAGAAAGGATTCAGGTGTCCTGAACACCACCTTGTCCTTATAGAAAAGGCAGTAAGGCTCCTTGTCTGGCAGACATGACAGCTACTAAGAAACAAGTCTTAATGGATAAATAAAATTCTGAAACTGAAGTCAGAGGCTCAGAAGAATGACTTGTCAGGGCCATCAAAACTTCCCATTTTGGGAAGAGTGGCCTGACCACTGGTCTGGCTAATTGGCTTGCTTAAGGGAAGCTGGCTGTCTGTGAATTGTTGCTAGGGATCCCAAGGATCCTGTGAACAGCATGCTATTAAAGGCAGACAGCTGATGCTCAATGGAACTGTCCTGAAGGCCTCTGTCTATACCTTCTTGAAGAAAGTCAAGTATTGCTGGAATTCTTGGATTTCTGGGCTCTGTACTGTGCTCTTGGCACCAGTTGTTGAATCTGGACCAGACAAAGTAGTACGCTTTTAGTGTTGATACTCTCCTAGATGAAAGTAATATCTTAATGACTCTGGTGGACATACCAAGATGTTCTAGTGCTTTCTTCTCAATAGCCAAGTTTGTGAGAGGACATCCAGCCTCCACAGAAGCTGGAGTGGGGGCTTCAATTTCTGCTCCATCAGGTCTGAGAACCAAGGTCTCCTCGGCCAGTGAGGAATTATCAGTATTACCACTGCCTGTTCTTGTTTAATTTTCTGGAGCACCTTTCCCAGTAGTGGAAAGTGTGGAAATGCATAAAGAAGGGCCTGTGGCCAACTGTGCGATAAGGCATCTGTCCATGAATCTGGGGTCTGCTTCCCTTGTGAAGTATTCTGGCCTCATTGTGTTCATACGATTCACGAACAGTTTGGTTGAAGGGAGGCCAAATGTGTTGACCCTGCACCCGCTGAGCCAGTCTGCCTTTTGGTTCAGGTGCCCTTTAATGTGGCTCACTCAGAGAGAAAAGAAGAACTGTTCCGCCTATCTCATTATATCCATTACGTGCACATACTGGATTCTCCTTCTCTACCTCATCAAATTCAAGATTATTGTCCTTTCCTTCAAAGCTCTACATAATTCTGCCCTTCTGTACTTATTTGGCCTTGTCCTTTTTGTCACCTCTTGTCTCTTCTGCTTCTCCAGTTACTCCACTATCCTCAAATTCTCCCCCAGTCATCTCTGTGCTTTCTTCCATTTTGCGCAGAACACTCTTTCAGTGCTGATCCACAAAGCCACTACTTTCTCTGCTTTTGATTCTCTTCTAAAGACATACTTCTGATACCGGAATCCTTGTTTCCCCTTGCTTTTTTAAATGCATGACCGTAGTTGTATTGTCTGATTGAAACATAATGTGAGTCCCCATTAGGGTGGGCTGGAACCTTCACACAGCTAGCTTGACCACTCTCAGCTCTAGGAAGTTTAGGCTTGAGTCTTTTCCTCCGGACTCCAGAGTCCTCAGTCTGTTTGGGTCTCCAAGTGAGATCCCCAGACCTCCAAGCTGGCGTGGCTGTAAGGACTGAAGGATCTGGAAGGCAGATGAGCATGCCTTTGTGGACATTGTTGTGGGCTGCTGACCACTGTAAGGAGTGGAATACCTGTGTTGGAACCATACTTAATCTTTCATGTGTTCTGGAGTGTGGTCCCATACTTGTAGTATGAAGGCTTGAAGACTTCTGATGCATGCTTGTGCCCATGGAGTGATCCCTATGCATGACACCAGGAGTCCTAGCAGTTGCAGGCACAGTGCTATGGTAAGCCTCCTGCAGTGCTTAAGCAAGAAAATCAACTCCTGGATTTTCGGAAACCTTTCTAATGATGGGTAGATCTTCAATACCAAGGTGTCTATTTCTGCCCCCAGGTGGGTTATTCTGGTGGATGAACCAGAGAACTCTTCTTGGTATTGATGATGAAGCTGTGCACCTGGAGGAGAGTCAACATCCTAAGCATGACCCTGTGCACTGCCGACTGCAGTAGAGCTCTGATCAGGTCGTCATCCAGGAAGGGGTACAGGAGAGTTCTCTGCGACCTGAATCTGGCTATTCTCACCATCATCATATTTGTAAAAACTCTGGAACCGAGGAAAGGACAAATGGGTGTGGTCAGTATTGATGTTTCCTGCTGCAGAAGTCTGCGGTGGCACGGTCTGATGGGGATATAGAAATATGCGTTCACTAGATCTACTTAAGTGAAGAAGCCTCCCTGGCACAGGGATGACACCATAGAGGCCACAGTCCATCTGAAGCTCTATTTTCTTCACCCACTTGTTGAACCTTTTGAGGTTGAGAACAGTTCTGATACCCTCCCATGCACTTCTGTACAACAAAGAAGATGATTTGCTAGGTTCTATTCCTTTCTTTTGAGGGAAGCACTCTCTTTCACTGCCATATGCAGATGAGATATTTCGCTCTGGATCAGATTGCGTTTTATGTGGCTGTTGGAACTGGGTGATTGGATGAAAAAATGGATGGGGTGGTGCTCACAGCTCTAGGGAGTATCCCTGACTCACTATTCCCCTGACCTACTTCTCTGTGGTCAATGAAAACTATTCTTCTAGGAAATGGGAAATCCTGTCCCCTTGCTTCAGTTCCTGATGGAGGACTATGCAATTTTTGTCATAAAGTAAATCTGGCGGGAGGGAGGCTGAAGTCCCTCTGGACTTTCCCTTCAGACTTCAATTACACTGTTTTCCCTTAGGGAAACTATTATTCCTTTGCTGATGACTCTGAGAATGAGGAGCAGACAGAGGTAATCCTTTTGAAGACCAGTCTATATTCTCTCCTGAGGGCACTTAGTGGGAAAGGGAGGGACTATTAGGATTTTGCTGCATTGTCAGCCACCACCTTTTCCAGCTTTTATTAAAAAAAAAAAAATAAAAGCTGGAAAAGGGGGGGGGGGGGGGGGGAAGTCTATAAACTTTGCCAAGCACTGGATCTGCTTAGAGTGTGAATCCACCTTTCAGGGTCAAAGCCACAGGTGGTGCCTGACTACTAAGCTGGAAGCCATAGCTTGGACTGAGAACCTCATTGCATCCATTGAAGCATCAGCTACAAATGCTGTTGCTAGGGTGACTTTCTTAAAAGTGGACCAAAGTCAGGGTGAACTCCATCCTTAAGGGCTTTGAGATCTTCCAGCCAGGAAAGAGATGTTCTTGCAAAGTGCCAGAGATGCTTGGAGGGTGGCAGAAGAGGCTTCAAAGCCCTTTTGAGAGTGGCCTCCATCTTCTTATCCGTGATTTCTTTAGGGTAGAACTTTCCTTCTGATGGAATAACCAAATCCCTGGCAACGGATGCTCCAGTGGTGTCAACCTTCTGTATCTCTGCAATATAGCCCTTTGGTTCTTGAATGATATTTATATATATATATATATATATATATATATATTAAAAAATATAGGCTATATGATATAAAGGCTATAAGTTATAAGCTGCTTTTGTTAATATGCTTGTCCTTATTAGGCTTGTTCCAAGCATACCTAATCACTGGCTGAAGGAGAAATGAAGAGGTATTACAGCCTCAAGGGAGGATTTTGAGGGGAAAAGTTTATTCTGAGGTACTCACAGGAGCCTTAGCAGGTTTCATAGCCAGGCAGCTTGCCTTCCTCAGTGTAGGAGGAGGAAGAAGAGAAGTCAGAGGACTCATATCTTCTGGATTTTTTTGTCCTTTTTCTTTTTAGCTTCTTTAAAATTTTTTAAACCTTTCTTAGCATTCTTTGGGAAAGTGAAAGCTCTGCTGCAGCCTTATTAAGGCCTTTTGCAACTTGCCTTCCTTAGGGCCTACTGCCCTCTCAAGAGGTCTGTCTCAGAATCCCCCCCCACTGGGTCTCATTCCAAGTGGGAGGGGGAACTTGCTGTCCAAAACCCTCTTGGTTGGCACACGAGAAAGGGAGGCTGATGAGAAGTGCTGTTTCTTTCCCCATGGCACTAAGTACCCTCTTTAAAACTTGCAGGGTTGCAAGTCCTGCCCAAGCCTCCCCTCTTTGTTCTGCCAGAGGTCCCATGTGATGTACCCCTCAAGCTGAGTGGTCAGGAGGGTCCTCCCTGCTTTTGGAGTCTCTCCCTGTTCTGCACTGGGGTTCCTGGTCCATTTTTTCCCCATTGGAGTCCTGGCTGCCTGGGTGGGTAGGGGACCCCACCTGCCTGTTCAACTCATAGCCCTGGGACCTAATGAAAATAGGTATGGAAGGCTGGGTCCAGGTTGGGCACATCTTGCTATCTGCCAAGTCTGGGAAGGCTGCCTTACATACAGAACACTGCTTAGATTTGAACTGGTACTTTCTTGGCTGCTCTGTTATGCCTATAAGGGGCAAAAGAGCTGGCCAAAGGACACTGCTGCGGAGGCTCAGGGAGGGTTAAGCCGCCAAAGGTTTAACTGACCCTGGGGAGAGGAGAAAAACCGAGGAAGGAGAACACTGCTCCCCACTGCCCAAAAAACTGGGCAGAAGAGTTAAAATAGAAGGAGTAAGGGGAGGAGCAAATGAAACCGCCACTGTCTGCTGCCACAGAGGCAGAGGATCTGGCAACAAGTGATTGCAGAGAAGGCATAGCCAGACCACGTGGTGTCAAAATGCTGATCACGTTCTATGAACTGCAGAGAGGAAAGCAGCCCAGACGTCAAGAATTCTGGGAGATGCTGGGCTGCAGAACTATTCATGTAAAATAGAAATTTTCCAGATAGGACCTCTCCTCTAAAGATTCATACCCTTGAAGTTTCATCAAAGAGTCTTCAACTTTTTACTTATTTATTTTAACCACTCTTAAAACTGAGAATTTGAATAGTTTACAGTAATTTTATAAAGCAACTGTAAGTTGCGTGGACTGTAATGTACAGTTTAGTTCAACATCACACAGTGAATATTTCATACAAGAGGTCTGTGTAACAAATGTTTCTTAAAATAATAATTTAAAATGGATTCTCTTAATGAAAGCATATTTTATTCATTTTTATTTTACTCCACTCAATGCCCCTCTTCAAGGCATTTCAGATATTTATTTTCCCCACCAGCAACCAAGACTAAGAGATCAGAGGGATAGCCGTGTCTGGATCTGTAAAAAGCGACAAAGGGTCCAGTGGCACTTTTTAGACTAACAGACGTATCGGAGCAAAGCTTTCGTGGGTGATACCCACTTCGTCAGACTAAGAGATACTTCTCAAATACCACTGAAAGCATAACAGTTCACCACAAATGACTGAATGTGGAACAAACCTGACTGATGCTGCACCAAAATATAGAAACAACTGCCAAATATAGACTGAAATGGATAGACCTAAACAGTAACCAACAAGAGAGCCAATCTGTACTACTGGGAGGGGTAGAATCAGCTCTTGACTAGCAATTAAGCTGCAGCATCATCCTGAAATATAGAATAACTAAGTCAATGCAATTTTTTAATGCTAAATAGCAAACAACCATGAGCTGTTAACTAACTACTAGAACTAGAATAGGACCAGGAAGGTTGGGCGAGGAAGAGCCAAGGTTTCCGTTTCCATCTACTGCAGTGATCAAAAAGGAACTTGGGGTAAGATCAGGGCCATGGTTCCTTGTATCCCCCTTGGTTCTTGTGATGAAGCATGTGGGTGGCTCCAACAATCATTGCTCTTTCCAGAACGTTCTGCTTTGACAGAGAGGGTACATACACATCCAGAAAGTTGGGATCTAGAAAAGTTTAGACATCCTTAAGAAGAATGTGATAGACAAACTAATCTTTGAAGTAAGTGCATTACTCTGCTCTAGGGTTACCATTCGTCCGGATTTACCCGGACATGTCCTCCTTTTGTGTGCTAAAAATAGCGTCCGGGGGGAATTTGTAAAGCACTCACAATGTCCGGGATTTCCCCTTCCCCCGGCAGAGCGAGCGGCTGGGAGGGCTGCAGGAAAGTCCCGGGCTGGACTCCGGAGCAGCTTCCTCCTCCCACCCCCCCCCCCCCCCC
>NC_048303.1:91597712-91729445 GCF_013100865.1 Trachemys scripta elegans | reverse complement strand
GGGGGGGCTGTCAGGGGGCAGGAGTGTGGAGAGGGATCGGAGCAGTCAGGGGACAGGGAGCAGAGGGGTTTAGATGGGTTGGGAGTTCTGCGGGGGGCTGTCAGGGGGTGGGGAGTGGTTGGATGGGGCGTGGGAGTCCCAGGGGTCTGTCTGGGGGTGGGGGTGTGGATAAGGGTTGGGGCAGTCAGGGGACAAGAGGCAAGGAGGCTTAGATAGGGAGTGGAGTCCCGGGGGGCAGTTAGGGGCAGGGGTCCCAGGAGGGGGCAGTCAGGGGACAAGAAACGGGGGGAGGGTTGGGGGTTCTGGGGGGGCGGGAAGTGGGAGGGGCAGGGGCGGGGCTAGGGCGGGGCTCCTCCCGTCCTCTTTTTTGCTTGTTGAAATATGGTAACCCTACTCTGCTCCATCTGGCTTTGGAAACTTCTGATAAGACTGACTGTTATACAGCTGGTGGTCCTGCTTTCTTTGGTTGAGACATAGATTAGTTAGTTCTGGTATTTAAAGAGAAGTTAGATTTTCATGTAAAAAGATCAAGAGGACTTAAAATTAATGCCTGGAGGTGACCCCCCCCTCTTTCCCCATAACCCAGAACAAAATTACAAATCATTTTGAGACATTTAAGCACAAAAAAATTAAAATGTAGACGTTATTATTCATAGATATGGAAATGTAATCATACCTCATTTTCTGTATGAAGATCAACTTCACCAGCACACTGCATAGAACTAAAAAAATTACTGAACTTTTCATTAATTTGTTCAACCAGCTGTTTCAAAGGTGTTAGCCACCTTTCTTTAACCTAAAAATAAAGAGACTAATGTAAAACAACCTCTGAAAGAATTTACAGTTGAAGCTATGATTAACAAAATACCAAATTTAACTATTACAGTGAAATTTACATTAAAAATTGCCCACAGATCACCATACCTACCTTCATAGATCAAGTAACCACCCAAAACAGACCAAGAAAACTGTTATATACAGCCAGGCACACAGAATATGCTCTGAAGAGAAAGTCTGGGATATACACCTTTACACATTCAAAACTTTCACCAAACAGACACTCCACCAGAGAAGTAGATCGCATCACTTGGACCACCCAAATAATCCAAGAGATCCTGCTTCAATACAGAAATAAAACCCACTCCAAATGCACACCTCTAGTTGTTACCTACCACCCCATATTGGAACCCAGACAAGGTATCACTGCACAACTACAACTCATACTTGATGGCATGGGCGGTGTGGAGCCCCATTTCAAGGAGGCTAGACCCTGGCTCCGCCCCTCGAATCCCCCTCTCACCCCCGAGCTGGAGACCCCCTCTCCCCCCGCGACCAGAGCGCCCCAAGCCTCCCTTACCACCCCCTCTCCTGGGGCCTGAGCCCCAAAACCTACTCCCCCCTCTGCGGCCAGAAGAGCCCCAGGCCAGCAAGAGCCCTGAGCGCCTCCCCAAACCTGCTCGGAGGAGTCCCAGGGCAGCCGGAACCCCCTGCACCCACGCCTCCCCTCTGCAGACCCCAAGCCGCCCCACAAAAATTAAAAAGCTCTTCTCTTCTTCTCTCTTCTGGAAGGAAGAAGAGGTTTTGCTATGCCCCATGCAGGTTCCGGGGTGGCGGAGGAGGCGGTATGTGTGACTCAGACAGCATCCCGCGTTCATCAGTAATCTCCCTAGAGTCCAGGGTAAGTATTAATAAACCCAGGAGCACATACTGTCTCCTCAGTCACCCCGGAACCTGCATGGGGCATAATAAAAAGCAAAAATTTCACCCGCTAAACCTGCAACTGGGGTCCCAAAGTAGCGGCTGCGCTAGGGGAGGCAGAGCCTCCCCTGGCATATTATACCTGCTGCCCTTGCTCAATGGGGACCCCATCCTAAAATAAATCTTTCCTGAACCCCCTCTTCTGGCCTTCAAACAACCCCCACAACCTCTCCGAGCTCATCATCAAAAGCAATCTCCCCACAGATCAGGCCACACCAACTCAAAGCAGCACCTTGCCAGAACAGATGCAAAACTTGCAGACACATCTGCACTGCTACAATGATTAACACCCCCTAGAAAACATCTTTCAAGAACCATGGATCCTACACATGTGGAAAACCTCATCCAGTACACTAGCAACTATTTGGGTGAAACCAGACAATCACTATGCTCTTTAATGAACTAACACAGGCAAATGATAAAAGATAAAAACACCCTATCACCTGTGGGTGAACACTTTTCACAAAGCAATCACTCTGTATCTCACCTATCAGTCATCATCAAAGGAAACCTGCATAACACTTTGAAAAGATGAGCCTGGGACCTTAAATTCATAAAACTTTGCCAGATACTAAAAATCATGGAATGAACTGACAGGGCCGGCTTTAGGCCGATTCAGCTGATTCGGCTGAATTGGGCCCCGCGCTAAGAGGGCCCCACGCCGCAGCTCTCCACTCCGCCCCCAGCTCACTTCCCCCTCCTCCCCTCCCCTGAATGCTCCGCTCCCTGCTCCTCCCCTTCCCCTGCTTCCCGCGAATCAGAGGTTCGCGGGAAGTCTGAAAAGAAGCAGGCGCAGGCAGGCAGCACCAGGTAAGCTGGGGTGGCGGGGGGCGAGAGGACTCTGGGGAGGCGCAGCCCAGTCCAGCCCTCTGGCCCTGGTTCTGGCCGAGCGCGCCAGCGGCGCGGGGCTGGCCCCCGCGGCGCGGCTCGGGTCCGGCCCCCTGGCCCAGTCCCGTTGGCTCGGCTCCGGCTGACCCTGGCCGGAGCGGGTCTCAATTCATGGGGGCGGGGCTTGCGGCAAGCCCCGCCCCCAGGAATCAGGCCCCGCTCTTGCTAAAGCCGGCCCTGTGAACTGAGACACTTGATTTATGGCTTATTATAACCATCTGTAATCCGCTAACACCCGCCACCCCCAGCTACTTCCTTGACTTCCTTTCCTCCCTATGACTGGAGGGGTGTTAACAGGCCACTTTATCTTGAATGGTCCCTTGAAATATTGTATTTAACAGTGACACTCTGAGTTAGGGCTTGTCTACACTGGCAAACAGTGACACTCTGAGTTAGGGCTTGTCTACACTGGCAATATTAAAGCACTGCCGCAGCAGCACTTTAACGTGGCTTGTGTAGTCTTAAAAAAAAAAAACAAAAAACTACCTCGACGAGGGAAACAGCTCCCAGTGCTGTCTATACTGGCGCTTTACAGCACTGAAACTTGCTGCGCTCGGGCGGGGTGGGTGGGGGGGGTGTTTTTTCACACCCCTGAGTGAGAAAGTTGCAGCGCAGTAACCTGCCAGTGTAAACAAGCCCTTAATTTCCCAGACCTGAAGAAGAGCTTTGTATAAGCTTGAAAGCTTGTCTCTTTCACCAACAGAAGTTGGTCCAATAAAAGATATTACCTCATCCACCTTGTCTCTCCAACATCCTGGGACCAACATGGCTATAACACTACAGCATACAGCAGTTGCTAACGTTTCATTTTTCCTAGCATCAAAACTTGAAATGTCTTTTAAAATGAATATGGTGCATTTTAATAGAAGTATATACCCATTTATATTTCTCCTACATTCATTATACTACAGTAATGATTTCGTGTATTACCTGTGAAATGTTTTGCCTATAGCTCTCCAATTCGTTTTTCTTTTCCTCTAGTTCCCCCGTTACTTGCTGTATTTCTTGTGCCCTTCTATTATATTCTTCAACAACCTGCCAGGAAAAAGCATTATCCTTCAAAAATATAGTCTTTCAAATTGACAAAATAGATATTTATCAATTCAAATCTTAACAGTAAAATACACACATGTAAACACTGCACTTGTTTACATATAATTAAGTAGTGTATGCACTGTTTATACATTGCACAGGACACACTGGTCTCTCTAAAGCAAAGAGCAACTAAGCCATGGCTGTATTTCAGGTTAACCCAACTATTTTTCTCTAAACAAAAGGCAGAGAACATGCTGTTCCTTTGGAAGAATCTACTTAAAATTCTAATAGATTCAGAATCTGGCATTTATAGCACATTGTTCCTGCTGTCTAGCTTATTATTACCAAGAGTTCTAGTACAGAGTGGGAAGCAAGTACAATACTGGAGGAAACATACTGAAGCATTTAGGCCTGTGAAGCAGGAGGCTCTTGATTTCTCTTCATTCAGTAAAGCATCAATTTCATCCAATGTGCTTGGAAGGTCCTGGAATGCCTACAAGAAGCAAAACAATCTATTCATTTGATAGTTTAATGTTGAGAGAGGCTTGAAATATGACTAAAAAGTAGCAAGAAATTGGACAATCAAGGACACTGCTAGTCATTAGATCACTTTATTAAGACACAATCCATTTAAATTTAAGTGGCTAGATTCTCTCCTGAGAAGTGCTTGGTGTGGGGGGGAAGAGGGAGGGCTGTTGGGAAGCTAACTATGGCTCCCTAATTCTCTGCCTGTGCAGGTGTAGCCCCAACCCTGGTGCAGCTGCTCTAACCCTGTCACCTGGCAATGGTCCACAAGAGCCCCCTACTTGAGAACTGTTGGAGTGCAGTGGCACTCTGGTCATGCATCCAGAAAGGGGATGGTAGTATAGGAGCTGGCTATGCCAGATGAGAGCTTCCCCACACAGGAGGAATACTTGACTGTCCAGATACATCCAGGCTCTGGGCCTTTCATGTTGCCTAAGTTAGAATAGGAAGGAGAATCTGGCCCAAATTTCTTTCCTTTAAAGTGGGAATTTTGATTAGTTAACCCGACAAATTCTCTCCCTCCTCTATTGTGTATATAGAATAAATAACAAGGAGAACTCTTTTTGTGATCATGGGATATACCAGTTTTCATAACAGTGTAAAAATTAACTAAACTTAAAATACTATTAAATCCAGGGGGTAGTGGTAGTTAAGTTTATATAGCACCTGCTTTACAGACATAGTCCCTATTCTTGAGAAGATGACAATTTAAGGGCATAATGATCATGCAAATCGTTACATGAACAGTTCTTTATATTGAAGTAAATGGCAATACTGATACAAGTAAGGTTTTGCAAGACCAAGTTTTATTTTAGAGAAGCATAAACAAATGACGGGTAAAGGGGTTAGGTGGAGGACTGAATTAAAAATAAAGAAAAAGGGAAACTTCTTTTGAGAGAGGTGTTTTCCAGACAAACATACACTTCCTGCCCAGAAGAGATCATAATGTATACATGACATAACAAAGGAAGGCAAAACAGAAAGGCCTAGGTAGCGTGCAGGGTGGAGAGGTCAGAGACAAGATGAACATTCAAGAAAGCTTACTTGCATGTATTTTTTAAAGCATTTATAATCAGGATGATTTTAAAGTCAAGGAAAAGGTAGAGGTGGCATTAAGGGGGAATCGGAGGAAGGGGAAGCAAAAAGAGGCAAGAGGCCAATGGAGAGGAGATAGGGAAGGTAAAAACAAAAGGAGGGAAGGCTGTAGAGGAGCACTGTGGACAGGAAAAGTGAGGCCAACAGCAGAGGGAGGAACTGCAGCAGGGGTGGGCAAACTTTTTGGCCCGAGGGCCACATCTGGGTGGGGAAATTGCATGCAGGGCCATGAATGTAGGGCTGGGTCAGGAGGTTGGGGTGCAGGAGAGGTTCGGGGTGCGGGCTCCGTCCTGGCGCCGCTTACCTGGAGCGGCTCTGGCGTGGCAGCGGCGCACAGCGAGACTAAGGCAGACTCCCTGCTTACTCTAGCCAAGCGCCACTCCCAGAAGGGGACGGTACCATGTCCCTGCGGCCCCTGGGTGGTGGTGGGGTTGGGGAGGGAAGGAGGCAGAGGGCTCCGTGCGCTGCCCTCGCCTGTGGGTACCTCCACCAAAGCTCCCACTGGCTGTGGTTCCCTGTTCCCGGCCAATGGGAGCTTCAGGGGAGATACCCGCAGGTAAGGGCAGTACGCGGAGCCCTCTGCCGCGCCCCCCTCCCTCAGGGGCTGCAGGGACGTGGTGCCGGCCACTTCCAGGAGTGGTGCGGGGCCAAAGCAGGCAGGGAGCCTGCCTTAGCCCCGCTGCACCACGGGTGTGGCAATCCCACGGGCCAGATCCAGTCCATGGGCCGTTGTTTGCCCACACCGGACTACAGCAACTGGAACAGGTGGAAATTAGTGCAAACAATCAATCAACAGACTGTCCAAAGTTCAGGTTATAGAAGGGTTCTAACTCTGTGTCCAAAACTTTAATTGGAGCTGCTGGGTGCTCAACATTTTTGAAAATTGGGCCACTTATTTAAGCACTCTTTTTGATTTTCAAGCCTATTACTCCCAATATCCCCCTGGAAAAACTCATCATATTACGCACACAATTGATCCCAGGATAGAATCTCTAACATTTTTCTGACTTAATACATTTTCAAGTTATGGTGTTTAAAATATTTTCCTGTCACTGAATGAAGCTTTTCCCAACATATTTTGCCTCAACATACTTCCGAAAGAACATGTCTTACAAACTCCAGATTTGTTTTATTGAGAAGTGGGTTTTGTTTGTTTTTAAAGGGAGTGGGCAGAATTACAAAGATATATAACAAGGATCTTGAAAAGGGGGTGCACTTGCCCCTTATTAAAGTAGTCAGGGAAGAGATTAACCAAAGGAACAAAACAGGGATCTAGTGGTCTGATCCAAAGCCCATTGACTTCAATGGGCTTTGGATCAGGCCGAGAAGCAGAAGGCATAGAACGGCAGGGTAGAGTCCCTAAGGAGAAGAAGAAGTGTTTGCTCTGTCTTGCACTCCACAACTGTAAGAACCTGGGGCAGGAAGCAAGGAGAAATTGGGAATTCACTCTTCTAGCTTTCGCAAACGGACTATTTTGCTTTAGGCGCAGGTGCACTAAAAGAGCACAGTTCTGAACATTATAAATGAACAGTCTTAGCTAGCGAAAGTATCTCTTCATGTTATACCATTACACCCTTATAAAAATATGCCTTTTGTTTTTAATACTTACAGTCTGAAAGTCTTTTGGAATTTCTTGATCAGGGCTGAGATTACACGCCTGTCTAGCTTTTCTCATCAGTCCCTTGCACTTCTCCAAAAGAACACGTTTTTTTTCACCCAAGTCAGAAACTTGTTGCTAGTATAGAAGAAATTAAAATAAAAAGATGTTTTATTTTAAAGAAAACTCCATTGCCTTCAGTTACAGTCAATCAATCTGTGACCCTACATGAAGTTCAATTGTTCTAGAGAGAAAGAACTACAGAAGAAAGTTTAATGACAAAAATGATCAATTTCACACACTCCAACTCCACCATCTCCATTAGAACTAGCATACTGGATGTAATCATGTCAGATTCAGAGAGGTGATTTGTGAAATCATAGATTGTTTACAGAGGTTGAAAATAATCCCTCCCTTCAAAAACAACTCTCTTCTTCTGGCTTTTTTAAATTTTTGTTTTTTGTTTTTTTAACTAAAGGGATGACAGATCTGAGTGAATGGATCAAACTGAGCGCACAATTGTAAAATATCTGAATGCGTTTTTCACAAAGAGCCACAGTTTTGATCTCTGCCTAGGTCCAGATGTAGATCTCTGCTTTAAAATTTGGTGGTGGAAGAGATGTACTATTGTAGTGTTTCTTTATTTTGTATCATGCCTCCCAACTAGCACTAGTTTTTCTACTAGACATGACAGAGCCATCTAGTAAATAGGATTTGCATTACGAAGAATATTTAAGTTGAAACTATACAGTACAAACAGATTAGCTATATATTAAACAGGAAATAATGTATTTTTCTTCATCTCTCATATGCTACCTTTACTATTACAGGCAAAAGATACTAAGTAACAGTTTCACAATAATGACTAAGAGCAAATTTAGAAAAATAGTGCTACATGTGTCTATCAATCAAAGTTAGAACCTCTTTAGATTGTAAACTCGTTGGGGCAGGGACTAAGATCTTGTTTTCACTTTTGTTAAAAGCACAAATAGTCAATTATAAACAATTTTCATGTAATTTTCACACATTTACACCCCTACATAAACCAGGAATCACATGGGACAAAAATGGGACCAAAAATGTTTTAAAATGTATACAGTTAACTAAAGACTCAATACTTGTGTATTCTACTGGATGAAGTGTCTGTTTCACATTTTAAAGATATACTGACCACCCTATAGAGAGGGTACTTACAATAAATCTTGTTTAAGTTACTCTCTGTCAATGTAATTAGATTAATTCATATCACTGTTCTAAATAATACAACACAAGTAGTAGTAACAGTTATACTTAAGACAAATGCAACCTCAATGCTTACAGGTATTCAAGAGTTTGGCATACATATTTTTGACTGACATTTTCTACACTAGGTATTCAATCCAAAGGAGAAGTTTTTCTTCCCAAAGCACGTGTAATATACATTCAAACATTTAGGCTCTGCATATGGTGGGGGGGCGGGGGAAGGAGGTTGAGCAAGACGGACAAAAACATATTCCATAAATCCTGAGCAGAAGTGTTCACCTGCATAACTTGCAAACTTGGCTGTTTTACGGACAAAAGTGGTTCAATATTTCTGAAGTTAGACAAAGTTGGGCAAGTTAACCTCAATGTGCCTGTTGTTTCACCCTCTGTAAAATGGAAATCATACTTCTCTATCATCCTTAAAGAGGTGTTGTGAGATTAATACATTTTTCTAAAGTGCTTTGATATCGTCAGAAAAAGGTGAAATAAAACCACAAAGTATAAAAATACCCATAGAGTTAGGGACCTTCCACTTAAGGACAAAATAAATTTTAATAAAATTAGTTCAACAGTTGTAAAGTTATGAAAGTTTAAATCAGCATGTTAAAACATTCATGCTAAGCTTTTTAAATTAATTCAGTGCTAGTTTGGTTTGAGACTCTGAATCATATCAAGCTCTGTCGTTTGTATACCTGAGGACCATGTAATAGTTACCTTGAATGTTAGTCCATTCAGCTTTTAATAGTCAGAATTTTAAATTTCTGTACTAATTTTCTGAAAACTAGGCTTGTTTTGTAGATCTCATTGCAACTTAAAAATCAAGCAAGGCCTGACAACTATTTTGAAGTCTTGCGACTGAAAAGAAAATCAAGCAAGGCATTACAGGTTGCATATGTAAAGTTGTAAAGAACTACGCAGTTTGAACAGGTATTTTATAATGATATAAAAAGAGCCCCATTTTAAAGTAGAAGCATAGGAGAAAATTAAGATGGAATTTTCAACCCTCTATGTAGGTATTTTTTTAAGCACAAATAACTGAAATTTGTTGGCATTAATTCTACCTTTTTTTAGTTCTGAAAATTTGATTTCTCTAATGTTGTGTTAATGCTAATTTTTTTTTTTTTTTTTTTTTTTGGCACTGCGTGCATATAGACAGAAAGGAAGAATTCATGATGGTGTGGTGTAGCATCAAACTTATTGTCACAAGTTTGGGATGGCCCAATTACTCACAAGCCAAAAGTGAGTTACACAGGTCACTCTAAATGAGTGTCAATAAAACCTACATCCCTCACCACACCTGCTCCACTATGTGTTTATTCATGCTATATATTACAGAAAAATATTTAGGAACATTTTAGCGAGTTTTCAAAATGTAACTGGGATTATTTTTTGTATCCCAATACTTTAAAAGCCAATTGCCTTCATTACCATGAGTCCAAACATACAGGGTTCAAAAGAAGCCAAAAGAACCTGTGAAAATGACATATATCGTTTTTCTGTACATAAAAATGTCAATTTTATAGTCTGTCATCTCTGGCAATTCCAAGGCTAGAAGCTCCCATTTATAACTCTGCAGGGCTGCATGAAATAGGCCTTAAAGCCATGTTTTCAGGCACAGGACTGAATTTTGCCTGTCCAGGCCGTTGGACAGCTGTAATTTTGGGGGAACACATGTATTTGGGAAGAGAAGGAGGAAACATATTAAGGCAGGCTGATTTTTTAAAAAGAAAAAAAGCAGGTGTTTGAAGCTGTTCCAGGTACAAGTGTTAGAATAAATACCAGGAGAAATGGATTAGTAGGTAGGTGAGGCATATAAGTACATACATGTGGAACCTTCTATAGACCCATCCAATTATGATGTGTTCGAATATTTCATGGAAATGCTAACATTTGGCAAGTACAGTTAGTTAATCCCACCCTGGATATAAGGGATGTGAGAGTGCCCCTCTGGGCACAGGGAATTACTGTCTGGAATAGATGGGTCCTAGAGGGAAATTCTAGCTTAAGGGAGAAGACTTAGGGTGAGCTATGTGTTACTGTATTTCAGCTGACAATATAAGAACTAATTCAGGAAGAGAGGTTAGTCTGGGCAGTGAGGGAGAGAGTTCTATGCTAGAGTGGAGCTAAGGCATAGCTACTGGATACTAGAACCCTCTAACATTCTATTTTCATAAGCAATTTGTATTCTTTTATGTTCATAAGCAGTGCAATTGGTTTTGTGGGAAATGAGAAACTAGTCAAAGAAAATATAGTAGCCAATATTTTCCCATGAATGTGTGTCTGAATGCATTCTTAGTGACAGTATTTAAATAATTAAAAATGGGCAATTCATACAGAAGGAAAACAGAATTTGCATTTTCTTCAAACTTGGCCTAAAAGAAAAAATAACAACGTACATACTGAGTTTAATACCAATCATTTAAAAAAATTACACCAAATGAACCTAAAAATTAACAAGCTATCAAAGCAAGACAATTAGCAAGTCTCTTTCAATCATCATAAACACAAAGGCGACTGTGCCAATTATCTAATGAGCAGATGGGGCTAACAATCCTCCCTACTGTTCAATATGGGTCATAAACACACACTTGCTTCTCATGCTCATTAGACAAATTAAATACAAAAAGTTGTTAAAATAATACTAAGGTTCTGACTTGAACTGCCATGACAAACAAAAAAACCCACAAATCTGTTGCTACTAATGTGACACATTCTGAAGCATAAACGTTGGGAAGGAAAATGCATTTCAATCCAAGTGTCTAAAATATACTCAATGTGCTGCTATTTCAACAGAATCCCAGTGCTGACAACTCACACGTGAACATATGCAGCCCTCTTTCCTCTGGAAGAGGGAATGAATTGGATTTTATGGGACATTCAAGTCTTATAACAATATTTTAAAGACTAACAACTTTTAATAAGAGAAACAATATTAATAAATGCAATATTAGTAAGAGTTCCCCGAATTTCTCCCAGGGCGCCACCAGAAACTTTTCACATGGTATGCAGAACTGAACCACTCTCATTTTAACTCAGCACGGCACCACTCAAGTTTGGCCCATCCGCCCCTCCATCACGACCGGGTCAAATCTTAACGAGTGGCATTGTGAGTCACTGTGCAGTGTTCTGATCTTCATGAATGGCAGCAAGAGTAACATGTGTTCTGCGGCTGTCTTTGCTGATTATTTGGCAATTAATCTGTTTAATCATAATGTGTAGGTTTTAATTTAGTTTCACTACATAGTTTCTGTAATACCTCATACTAATTACTACTTCTCTGTACCAGTCTCTGTACCTTTGCCTGCAGTTTCTTGAAAGCTTTATTTTATTATTTCAACTTTTCTGCTACATGCAGTTGTCCAACAAGTGATGTTGATTCAGGTCACAGGTGAACTGAAAATATGGAACCCCTCTTGCACACCCAAATTCTCACTGCCAGGAAAGGGAATTTTGTACTTGCAGGATCAGGCCAGAAATTATGAAAGTTCTCATGTCTACCATATATGCTAAATTCCTCCATAAAATTAGTTTATGTGAAACATTTAGCGCATTACTTTCTAACATTTAAAAGTCACAGTGTAGGCGAAATGGCAATGGGGAAGAAACTTGCTCCCACTCATTCCACTAGGCGTCCCCAAAGGCAGGAGTTTAATAAAAAGGATAAGGAAAACAGCTATGGAGAACTAGGGTCTCAGCCCTATCCTACTTGAATGTGCTTTCCTCCAGATCTTCATCAGATCCCATTTGGGTCAGTCCACTACCAAGTGTCAGTTCTGGAAGGTTGGTCCCAACTGAAGCTACTCACTGGAGGAAGATTGTCATTTAGAAATGACAGACTGGGCCAAAGGGACCCGCTATGAAGGATATTATGCCAGTCCCACACGGTTTAAAGTGTTTAGGGCACATCTTTATGGAAGAGGTAGCCATCTTGGTTAGCATGGGGAAGCAAAGCTCCTTTTCACCTGGAAGGGAAAGGGACTGGAGAACTGATGAAAGCTTCAGAAAGCACAAAAACCTTAGCAACAGAAGTAGAGATACCTATTACTAAGGTAGAGAACAGAAGCAGCCCATTCCTGAGTGCTGAGGCCTCCGGGCAAAAGGTGTGTTTTCAAAGTTGATTTACCAATACACCAAGAAATAAAAAGCAAAGCTTACCTCTAAAGCTCTTAGTTGTACAGTTGCTGCTTTATAATCAGATTCTAGTCTATTCTTCTTGGAATTCACTGTAGTGCTCTGAAGAACCAAATCCACTTTGAGGATGTTCAGTGTTATGCAATTCTGCAGAGCAAAACACAAAAAAACATAAATCTCCTTTGTCTTGAAACACTCGAAACTGATACATTGTCAGCAGCATCAGGCTTTACAAACCAGCTTACAAGATATCAATTTTTATACAAAGTTTTGGACTCCAGATTCAGCTCTCCAACCCAATTTTGTTTTCAGTTTGTTTCTGAAGCAGCAAGGTGCTTGTTTAAGTATTTCTTGTCTCTCCCACACAAGGAAGCTAAACATCTAATTTATTTTGTAGCAAAATCAGAGCTTTGCTGGTGTGCATGATGTGCAACTAAACATATAGATTTGTTTTTTTAACATTACTTACAGCTGTGAAGGTTATGTAAACAACATCTAGGAAAATCCTCTGCTTCAAAGTTACAAAAATTGTGAAGTGACTTTTTTAAAAACCTAAGATTACATTATTTGAAAAAAGTGTGCAATTTTTAAAGGCTACAGCTATTTAAGGAAAAACAAGAGCTAGAGTTCTGTAACAAAAAGAGGGAAAAACAATTACTTACTGTGTCTCGCTTTGGGGTTCACCCAGGCCAACAAGGAGTTCACACTCACCACCTGCTTTGCAATTCTGGTTGCCTAGAATACTATGCTGCTGTGGCTCACAGCCCTGACACCAACAGCCAGCATACAAGCATTCAGGCTTTCACCATCCAGTTACTCTTTGCAGGAGGACCTCAACAACCCTTCCAGCACTGAGTGCTCCCCCCAACACTTCTTTCTGCAATATCTAGTCCTTCTCACTTGAACACTCACAAAATCTTTCATAGAATCATAGAATATCAGGGTTGGAAGGGACCTCAGGAGGTCATCTAGTCCAACCCCCTGCTCAAAGCAGGACCAATCCCCAGACAGATTTTTACCCCAGTTCCCTAAATGGCCCCCTCAAGGATTGAACTCACAACCCTGGATTTAGCAAGCCAATGCTCAAACCACTGAGCTACCCTGTTGAATGCCAAAGTTCACTGCTCCTTTAAAGAGACAGTACATAGCAGCAACCTGTTAATTTGGCTGAGCATTTTACTCTTCAGTTTGAAACACTGTACTGAGATGATTGTGTAGCCTAGACTGTTGTATAATCGATATACATTCCTGTGACACATAATTAACTACTATCATTCTTCCATGCAGCTGGGCAATCAAATACCTTCCAATCTGTATTGCCGAGGAATAGAAAGTATATTAGAGAGCCAGTTTGCTATGGGGTAGCGGGAGGAGAAAAATAAATAATACTCCTCCACACAGGGTGTTCACTGGTCTATAACTGTACATGCCACTTTAGTTGTGCTGTGTATGAGAAGCAGAGGAACACTAACTACACCCAAGAAGAATGTAAGTTGACTGATAAACACAGTCATCCCAGAGTGTGCTGCTGTTCTTATAAACTGATATTTTAAAATTTAATTTAGAAAATTGTTTGTTCATAAAAATAATATTCCTTTTGAGAAAGTAGTTGCTTAATAACAGCATATCACCTATACAAAATTACTTTTTAAAAGTAATTTACAAACCCTGGGGGCCCACCGTGCCTTAAAATTGGTTATCTTCGGCAATTCTCTGTGGTTTTCAAAGCTACTTCAGCCAGATGATCCTACATGATCTGTGAAAAACTCCAACTATTTCCATTCAGGGCTTACCAATACACTCCAAAACAACTCATCCTTAATGCTGGCTATTCAGTGCAGTAGAACCAGCATTATTTCATAGGCAACACGCCAAAAAAAGGATTTAAGTGATAGCTGTATTGGTCTGTATCTACAAAAACACTCACCCCTAAAGGTGGCAGGAAACAACTGAAGGCTTTCACAGAACACAGGAGGTCATTTAGCACAAGCAGCCCCACCAAAAGTCCTGAGAATTGAAGAAGATAACTAAGGAGTGGGAAGAATATCTACTCTGATTATTAAAACTTAAGGATTTTATTTTATGGTTCTCTAACTTTCCAAAAGAAGTGGCCATTACCATTTATACAACAACAAAGGTGTACACAATATTTATAATATGTATGACTGATTTGCTATTCCAAGGAGTTTAAAATTATTGAAGAGCCACAGACAAATTGAAAACTAGTCAGTTCTTTAAAAACCCAAGTTCAAAGTAATTTGATCTACTGCAGCTGACCCCCCGTTGATTTTTGTGATTTTACAATTTGTAAAAAAGGGCGGGGTATGTCTCAGGTGCTGTGTGAAAAATCCACCTGAAGTAGACAAATTAAGTATGCAGAGGAAACACAAATGAAATATTCACAAGTGCTGTCAAAAAGACAAAATAAACTAGAAAAAATTACAGAAAAGATTTTTCTTTTTGAATTATCATAAACTGGGGTATTTCTTGTAGGACCAAGAAAATATGTTCATATAGAAGTAACGATAAGAAAGGGGTCTAAGGAAAATAAAATTAATTGAAAAATGTATATGGGGATACAAGAAATTTGGTGACAAGGTTATATACTGCATATATGTTTGCTAGGCAATTTAATGGGCTGGAAGCCTCTTTAGCCAGCAAGATGGCAGCTTTTATCCAAGTCAGTTTATAATATTTAAGTACCCATGTAGTAAATTGTGCATGCCAACAACAGAAAGTGGAGTGAGTTTATATGGGCTATGTTCAAACAAAACACATTCATGTAGCAGAAGTAAACTTAGCTCTTTTAACAATAAAAACCGACATTTCAAAACACCTTCCACTATTAAGACAGCTCCACTCCCCCACTTTTTATTTTTAACTATACTAGATCCTTCACGACAAGGAAAAAATGTGTATAAAGCTAAGAAGGAGCCATACCTTTATGAGTTGCATTAATTCTGTAACAAGTTTTGCTTTTTGGACATTAATTTCTTTGATCCTGGCATTTGTTTGTTGAGACTCCTCTTCTAGATTGATGGCATCTTGCTCCATCTGTTTCAAACTATGAAAGAAACCAATTTATTATTAATACTGATTAAATCATGCTGAGATACCCAGGTTCTTAATCCCAAAGGGTCCATCATAAATGAATACATTGAAAATTAGAAGAGGTCCAACTGCCCTTACTAAATAAAGAAAAAGGGGAATTGATTTTTCTGCCTCTTGACTTCCTGCCCCTCCCATCCTAAAGCATTCTGTAAAAAATTCAGCAGAAAATGTTATCTGTAAAAGGGATCTCATTCTTAACTATGGTTCTAAAACAAATCTTAAATTCCTCCTCCATTTCCTTTTTTTTATCATCTGTAAGCAGACTAAATGCAGGTCAGCTTTCCAAAAAAGGTGATAATGTTGCTCTATGGATTAGACCACCATCTCAAACCCAAAAATGAATTTATCCTATTCCAGAACTTAGATTCTTCTACATGATAACGGTACAGCTATCAGATACTGTAATAAAGAGTCCTTTGACTGTTAAGATTGAGAGTATGTATCACTAAGAGTATGTCTGCACTACAGACGCTACAGTCACACAGCTACGGTGCTGCAGATGTGCTGCTGTAGCACTGTAGTGTAGACACTTCCTACATTGACAGAAGGGGATTTTCTGTTGATATAGGTAATCCACCTCTCTGAGAGGCAGTCGCTAGATTGATGTAAGAATTCTTCTGTCGACTTAGCTGTGTCTATAGTGGGGGTTAGGTCAACCTAACCATGTTGCACAGGATGCAAAAACTTTCAGACCTGAGCGATGAAGCTAGGTTGACCTAAGTTTTAAGTGTAGACTAGGTCTAAATTTAGAGTAAAGAATCTTACAACATCCTTGTCATTATCCCCAAACCAAGCATTTTCAACCCAAGAAATTCAGAATTAAGATTACACCTGTAAGAAATCTGAACATGTTAAGGCAAGTAATGCACAATTAAGACACTCAAACAATCCTAACTCTACCCTGTAATGATGTCATTCAGTGAGGATATAATTACAATTAAGGCATTTTAGAGTGTGTTCTCAAAAAAATGAAACTGATCTTTTTCCCCCTTCATCACATCATTACAAGGCAGAGTTAAGGCTGTTTTCTTTAATTTCTGTTATATGTATTAATTTATGAAAAACAGCTACTTATCTTCTATTATTGCACTCACTGCAGAACAGAGTTTGGAAATTTTGGCCTATGTTTTTAACCCTGGTTTCCCAAAGTTAGGCTCTTAAATAACAGTGGCTTGATTTTCAGAGATGCTGAGTATCTGCACTTCCACTGACTTAAGAAAATTTGGCCATTGATTTAGGAGTCCAGTTTCAAAACTTTGGTCAAATATTTTAAGAGTGGTTACACATTAGCACAAAGCTTCAAACATTATTTGCCTTCTCTTTTTATTAACACAAAGTATCTTCTCCACTATATGATAAACCTTAAGAAAAAGAGTGACCGAGTTTTCTGGTACTGAAGCAGTGCAACATACAACTGATTAGGAGATCTGAATTAAAGAGAAACTTCAGGATTTTGTCTTCACTGGACTAATGGAGATTAAGCGACAGGATTAGTTTCTGGGAGGAAGATTTAACTTGCTATAACCCATTCTGGCTGGACAACAAAGCAGAACTGAATCTGAATTTAGAAACCACTGTTTATACTTTATCCTCTAACGATGTTCTAGGAAAATGAAGCAACATTGTAACACTAAGATGCAAAGAGGGTACATGCCACATTTAGGTCAGTCCATTTATCTTTGTAGCACTTCCTATAATGTACCTTATTTCCCATCTCATCACAAAAAAAGAATATAACGGTGTTTCATGAGAGTACTAAGACAATATTTGAAGATGAACCCTTTTAGGGTTGAGGCTTCAGTTTGGTTTTTCAAGTGTTTATGAAACAAAGACCAGATAACATCTCTGTTGATCATGTAAAATTGTGTGATAATCTTGTAACAGACCAAAACACCCATGGGAAACTAGATTAAGGGTTTGTCTATACACAAAGGTTGTACTGCTTTAACTATACTGGTAGTTAAAGTATACAACAACATAGTGCAGATGCATGTATACCAGTATAAAGGTGCTTATATCAGTATGCTTATTCCTATAAAGGAAAAGAAATAAAACTATTAGAGTATAAAGGTACCTTTATACTGGCATAACAACATCCAGTATAATTTTGTTTTAAATCCTCCGCCCCCTCTTCATTTGTATCAGAAACCGTTTCACCAGTATACAAAACTGTGTGTAGACCAGGCTTAAGAGAACAAATATATCCTCAGTGGTGACCTCAATCACAGATGAGCCTACCTATATTTCAGAAGTGAAAGGTGGGAGAATCAAGCCTGTGCATCACCTATATCACCCCATTTCTGAATTAGTTCTTAAGAAAAATTATATCTTGTCAGAATCAATGGGCTAGAGGCAGCCAAGACACATTTTAGGGATTGCTTGTTATTTCCATTTTGTTATTAAAATGGCCCGTCACCAACATACAAAATCATAACTGATGTTAATACTTCAGACTTATTTCTGCATCTTAATGCTGTCTCAGCAAGAGAAAATATTTGCAATCAAACAGACTCATCAGAAGTCATACCTATCGTGTTTCATACTAATTTTTGATTCCAGTTGTTTCCTTTTGTTTTTTCTCTCCAAACGTTCCTTCTTTTGCTGTCTCAGCTCATTATCTTTGCGTTCCAGACCCTTCTGCCTCTCATATAATGTATGCAATTGAGAATCTCGTACCTGGAAACGTCTATTAATATCCTATAGTAAATAGTAACAAAAAATCTTTAATATTCTCATTACAATCATACCAGATCCAGGCCAAATAATACAGTTTTATTGAACAAAAAATTGGCAGTATTTCAATCTATGTACTTTAGAATTTTTTTCTAAACACTAAAATAAAACGGCCTACCTTTAGTTGGTTTTCCAACTGCCTTCTTTCATCTGCATCTACTGTGACAGTGAGAAACTGCGCTGGTCTCAGTGATGCGTTACTAGAAATAGTTTGATTTGTATAAGCAGACACTTTCACTGAATACCTTTCTTCTGCTGTGTAGATTTGTTTAAATTTGGTTTCTTGTATGACCTAAACATGAAAAACAAAGCCATTTGACAAAAATCTTATGTAAGGCTCACCTATTCTGAACAAGAAAGTTTATTTCCTATTCTGAAAATAATCTAACTATGATTTGGAGTGGGGATACTAAAATTAGCCAAGTTTCTGGTGTATGAACATGCCATTGCATAAAGGAGATTCAACAAGTTTGTTGCATCATTGAATTTGAAGATTTTGCCGACTGAATTAAAGTAGCAAAAAAAAATATATATATATATATATCACACACTCATTCTGTGTTGTCATACACAGTAAAACAACTGCTGCACTTCTGTGATGAGTGAATGACTCCTGTATAGACACAAAACTATATAGATAGTTCTTTCAGATTTTTGGAGAAGAAAGATGCTATGTAAATGTCTATTATGGTATTTCAAAGAGTTACCGTTTGAGGTAAGTCCCAAAGCAAAATTGAGACTTTGGTTAAGAACAGATACCTGAAAGGAGGTGTGGAATTTATCATTATTCTTTTAAAATTTCATACCTTCCCTGATATCTGGTACTTCCTGATTCACTGAAGACACTCAAGATGGAGACATCAGAAATAAGGGAAGCCTCATTACAACCCATGGTACTGCAATATTTCAGAAGGATTATGTGACATCCTCAATGAACCATGATGAATCAAGAAGTTTCCAGAATGGAAAATAATTAGAAAATTATTAATTAAAAATCTCTGTACAGAGTTCTCCCCACAATCTGGATACTGTGAGGTTATTGAGTACTGAAATCTGTGCTTAACTAAGTCTTCATTTTGCTTTGCAGTTCACCTTAAGGTTGAGAGGCCAATTCCATTCTAACTCTTTTTTCTCCTTCAGGTTTATCAGTAAAGCTTCCCATACTTGATCTGAGCCCCAAAATTAATTTGTTTGCAACGTTTTAGCAAAATTAATTTAAATATTAGAGTTATTATGAGAGCATGAGGAATACCACACATTTCATTGAAAAAAAAACAGTTGTGGTGCCCAAATAACTCAAAACAGCCAATATAAAATTCACATAACACCTCACATAACTGTGGTCCACACAGCAGAGGAAAGAAAATCAAGCCAAGTTTAAGTGAAGGAAAGGGTTTAAAATTATTAATGTTTGAAATTTCAAGTTTGTGTAACCACAGTAGAAAAGGGCTACAGAAAGTATCATTTATGACTTCACGTGGTATCAAATATTAGGTAAGTGCTACTCGAGGAGGTTTTGTTTCAAAATAAATAGTCTATCACATGATCAGTAGGCAAATTATTGTTGGCATTTTGGAACTGGTGGGATTCTCTCACCTGCCACCATGAGTAATGAATTGGGAGTGTGACAGTTCCTTGTCGAGAGACGGGGTGGAGGGAAAAACCACTTGATACTTGAAAGCATTCCCTTCGTAGATATTTTAAAACTGCTGTTCTACCCCAGGTACCTCATGAACACATTAGGTTGGTGAACTGAGGGCTCCTCTTTATCCATGCCCATAGGATGAGTTGCCAGAAGAGGAGAAGAAAAGTTTTTTGGACTTCTTTCACCTTCCAGTAAGTGCCCCCAGAGGATATGCAGAGAAGTGTCATTTCTCACATGGGAAGCACAATTCCCAGCAGAATTGAGGAGCAGTTGCCAGCTCTCCTCAGCGAATGCACCCAAGATAGGTTTTGGACATAGGCGTGCACTCCAGCAAATCTTGAGCACATAACAAGTGACTCCTCTTCCCAACCCATCAAAAGGATGGGCTTCAAGACCAGTAGATAGCTCCTTTGAAATAAGGAGGTGAAGGGGAATTTCTTATCTTCTCCCATCTCATCTACCCTGCTGTTCTCTCCTTAACATATAAGAAAGGAGAGAGAGAGAGATAACCCCTCTCCCACAAATAAGGAACAAGCTTCCCTGCCTGGAGACCTTATTCCTTGAATGAGCATTAATTTTCCCTTTCTCCCTATTAAGGAAAACAGGCTTCCTTAGAAAATGTGAATTTCCAACCATACCCCAGAAGAAAAAGCAATTTTTCACTTTGGAATTCCGTTCTCTGTGCAATGTGAAAAACAACTGTTCACCACAAACAGAACTACTGGTGCTGAAGGGAGTATTATTATTATTATTATTATTATTATTATTACTACAGTCACAAGTGCAGATCTTAAATGTATAAGTCAGCACTGAGTGGGGGGGGTGGGAAGAGGAGAGAGAGCGTGCGCGAAGGATTCCCAGGAAAGTAACTCTTTCTGTCAGCCCATTTAAAACAAGTCTAAATTTCTTGTATTTCCTTTATCAAAACAAATAATACAGTGAGGAGTTACAAGACTATATTAGATAAAAGGCATTTCAAGCAGAAAGTACCTTCCAATTACTGCTCTCAATAGTTCACTGTTTCAAGTAGGGGTCATGAAATTTCCTAGCTCCAAAATGAAAACATTTATTTTAAAATTTGGGAAGTTAGTAAATGGTTTGTAATTTATTTTACTTAAAGTACCCAGAAACTTTCAGGCCTGGTCACCCAAAAAGCTTACTTGATTACTACAAAACAGATTAATAGTTTTGACTTTTTACCATAATAAACCTCTGAGTTTTAGAGATTTGGTTAGCGCATTACTAGGGTAAGATGAACATTTAACTTCCTGTGAAGCATTGCAACCAATAGTTTGCTCCAATGTGTTAAAATCTACTCATTATATAAGCCACTGGTCTTGGTTTTCTCCCCACTAAGTGAAAAGTTTTATTTGTACCCAAAATAACGCCCATTAGAACTTTTTTCATGTCGATTTTTCAGCAATTTTCCTAAATATGGTCTTAAGAAAATCATAGTCCTACTCATGTTATTTAGCACCTCTCACCCTTTCAATCATGCTTCTGGTCTTCTCAGTTCCCACAGGGACATCATGAACACGATACTGGGAACAAAGGTAACTCATCACAGGATGAGGAGCATCAAATAACTCTCGTAAATAAGAGAAAACACCATATTGGCTGAGGAAGAGAAAAGGTGAAAATCACAAATAGATCTTTAACCAGTTTTGTTTATGACAAGTTAGCACAAATATTCAGAAAGAAAAAAACATTCGATCTTGAGATAAGAGTTTGATTTGCGCAAAAAAAAAAGCATGGTGCACAGCGACATCATTTTGCACTAAGACCAAAACATTCAATGTTAACAATGGTTTTAAGGTTAAGTATTTTATTACTTACTGCAACTCTTCAACTGATCTTGAAGGTCTATTTTCAGCACATGACTCAGTGGGTGCACATACAGCATTAACTTTTAATTTCTGATGGTCACGCACCTAAACGTTACACCAAACAAGATATTCAGTAACAAAAAACAAAACAAGAGTTTTGAGTGAAATTAAAATGATACTAATGTATGAAAAAGATGCATTTCATAGAAGCAAACATTTCCTTTATTGATTTAATCTCACAACCATGCATTTGAAATTATTCTGACTCCCACATGATAACCAAAGTTATTTACATCCACTGAGGCTTTTTCATTTTCTCTACATTCAATTAGCAGAAAACTGTGGTCAGTTGGCCAGTCGAAAGAAAAGAAAAGAAGTCCTCCTTATGTCCCCTCCCTCCCCTCATTAATGATCAATGTCCTCAGCAACGTTGCCTTGGTGACCTTCAAAATCCTGGACAGAAATGAGTTACTATAGCAAGAAGATCCTTTCTGCATCAGCATCTGGGAAATATGTAATATAGATGTGAACTAACCCCTCCAGACATTTAACTGATCTTTTTATCAATTCCTTAAATATCTACCTTTTCAATTTCAATTTACTAGACAGGCCGAAATATCCAGTAAAAAAGGTGTCTCAACAAAAAGATGAAGAACACAAACCACTAAAACATATGCAAGCATCCACAAAAGCCCACATCTGTGGTGCCCCAACCAGATGAGTTCTCCAAAAGCCACTACCTAACTACTACCATGTAGAAAAAGCTTTTTAAGAAAATACATTAGTCAAATAAACAGCAGTCATTGACAGTCAAATTCAGAGCCCACTGTCCCACCTAAGTAGCTGAGCCAGGTATGAGTCAGATGCACAGGGATGCAAGAGCAAAAAATCCTCCTCTCTGGATTTTGAAAGATCTTGCTCTTTTATTTAAATTATGAAAGAGAAAAATCAGGTGCGAGTCTGCATATCTGTGGTCTCAGTACAGTTTACAAAAAAACTGATCTTACCTAGCAAATGTATTATTACATAGTGCATAAATTACTTAGTGGTCATAATAAGTATGGTCTAAACTGGAGGGTTCCTGCATCAATATTATTTATTTTAAGCTACATAGTTAACATGATATATGACTGAGTACTTGCCTCCCGAAGAAATATTTCCATGTCTTCTTGACTTTCAAAAACAAAGGCCCTCATATCATTTGCTGAAATGTGATTTTCAACATATTTAGCATGTCTATTGTCTTTCATGTTTATCTGCTCAGATAAAAAGACAAAGGAGGATCATGAAAAGTGTGATGTAATATAATTATAAAAATAAAATACATTAAAAACAATAAATAATGTAAGACGGGTAATATCCAAGCCAACATTTAATAAAACAAAGGCAATAATTTGCTCTAAGGCAGGGGTAGGCAACCCATGGCACATGTGCCAAAGGCGGCACACGAGCTGATTTTCAGCGGCACTCACACTGCCTGGGTCCTGGCCACCGGGGGGCTCTGCATTTTAATTTTAAATGAAGCTTCTTAAACATTTTAAAAACCTTATTTACTTTACATACAACAATAGTTTAGTTATATATTATAGACTTATAGAAAGAGACCTTCTAAAAACGTTAAAATGCATTACTGGCACATGAAACCTTAAATTAGAGTGAATAAATGAAGACTCAGCACACCACTTCTGAAAGGTTGCCGAACTCTGCTCTAAGGAAAGGTGGAAATATCAGAAAACTCCAGATTCATCGTTTGGATATTCACATGCAGTTCTCGTTGATTTCACTAGTAGCCAGTGAGCACATCTAAACATAAATATAGAAACCCAAAGCCCTGTGAGGAGACGGAGGATTTGGAATTTACTAGAAGTTAATCTGGTTTTCTCAAAAGAATTCTCAGACAAAACAAATCCATTGTTTAAGATGAAGGAAGGTTTTTGTACTCTGGTAAAATATGGTAATATTAGGAACATATCAATACACTAAAATTATATCATACTATTAGCTGCAAAAGGATCGAGATATGTTTGAGAAAACCAATACACATTTATTGTATACTATTTAACTCTATTAAATACAGTGGCAATTGACCAAAGTTTGATTGCTTCCACTAGTGATTTCAGAACTGGTGAGCCAGTTTTAATTGATTTAAAAGTTTCAGATATTTCTAAAACCCTCAAAGAAACAAGGTTATATTGTCCAATAGAGATTAGGGGGAAAAGGTTCAGATGTTCATGGACACTGTGAAGATTAACTAGCCTTGAAAGAGAAAGGTAATGGCCCTTAGATCAAGATATGTTTTTGATTAACTTGACCTGACAATGCTATATCCAGTAGGAGTGAATGATCTGGAAAAGGCAAAAATAATATTTGATTCTGATAATGCAAAACCATTTCTGGCATTTCCAAAACCAGCATGAAGCAGCAAGTTTACAAGGATTAGTTAAACTTAGTTACTGACTTCTGAGTACCTAAAACTATGTAAAATGAACATTACTGACAACTATTAGTAATAATAGGAAAGTCTGGCCAAGAAACAAACCAAGACTGAGCACAGATTGAATGCCTCTCTGCGTGCAGCTCGATGTGGAAAAGAAGCAACTGAAGCAGGTGGGGAGCAAAAGTCCTCTTAAGACTTCTGTTCTGAATATTCAGAACTATGAGAAGGCTCGCATATAATCCCAACCACCTCTGCTTTCTTAGAAGAGCCCCAAATTTCAGGGGAATACAAGAGGGATATATCTCACCAGTTGGAATTTGTAGAGGCCACCTTGAAGAAGGGCAGTTCCATTGGAAACCTGTATGTTGGATGGCTGAAAGCACTCTGTGTTCATCCATGTAACAACATACCCAAGGTACAAAGGAGTCTAGTAAAACTTTCACACTCGTTATATTACTTGCATGAGAAAAATTACACCTCTTAACCAGCTGTAGACATTGATTTAAATGTACTCCAGTTTGCTAACTCATTGTAAAACAGTAGATAAGCTAGGGAGCCTCTAGATTTTAGGTTTATAATAGAAATAACAACCAATCCAGAATTTAATTTTTTTAAGACACACTATTAGCCACTAATTAGTATTATACTCAAGCGAATTTTCTTACTGCAAGCATCATGGGTTCACAGACACTTCTTTTAAATCGGTCTTTGTTCTCCCTTAGCCACAGAAGAGCATTGTGTGTGTCTCGGTATCTCCCTCTGAGCTTATCTTCCTTCAGATTCATCATATTGTTAAATTGTACAATGCGATCAGTTACTCCTGTAATTTTGTTTAAGAAAGTTATATTAAGTCAAGCCTACACATCACAACTAAAGATTTCTAATGTTTAATAACTATAGTGCTACAGTATTATGGTTAGGAAAGAGCGTTTATTTTCATACGCTTATGACCAGTATCCCATCCATTCTAAAGCATGTACTCCATTAAAATTTTAAATCCCAGAGCTATGTGAAATAAACAGAAATGTACTTCAAAACAGAGACTAACAATATCCAGGTATAAATATTAATATTCAAACTATTTTTTGCAATGGGCCTATTCTAGGTGTAGAGACATTCAAGTAAACAATTGACAAATAATATAGCCAAAAATCCTGGACTGCCACTATCTTAAAAAAAAAACCCAAAACCTTCTCCTCCAGTACTAGAAAAAGGGAGGAGGAAGAGAAGGAAATTTTATACTTGTGGAGGGTAGGGGGATAAGAAACTTCTATTTCAGTACTTTTCTATTTGTTATTTATTTGGTGACAACAGAAGAATGTTGCTGTAATGCAAGAATGGTGTGGTAGGGTTCTTGCCACCCAAGAGAAGAAAGGGAGAACTCATTCTCCCTCTGAAGACACACATAAGTAGCATTCTTCATGTCATCCCCTTTTGGGAGGGACCTTGAGGTTCCCACATGATACTAAGAAAAAAATACTACAAAATCTTCCAGCAACACACAGAATGTTTCCAATCTACATTCTCCAATAATGGAGAAGGAGGATAGTCTTGTGCTTAAGACACTGGACTGGGATTCAGGAGACAGGGTTCAATTTCCTATTTTTCTAGACCTCACTAAGCAGGACAATCAGTCTCTCTATGCCTCAGTTCTCCATTGGGCTACTGCAAGGATAAATCCATAAATACATGAGAGGTGTTTTGATACTATAGTGTTGGGGCCATACAGACAAAAAATGTGTGGAAGCAAGTTAATCAAGAAGAGCTCTTAAAAAAAAAAAAAAAAAACAACACATTTTAATTCTAGCTCTCACATTACATCAAGACAGAACTAACACAAAAGGCCAGGCTAATATAAAAAAGTGCAGTGTAATTCATTAAGAATAGGAAAGGCTGGCCTCCAAGTTCATCTAACAAAGGCAGAAGGAGAAACAATTACTAAGATATTGCCATTTTACGCATAGCATCTTGGCACTATGCCACATTTAATTCTTCTAGTTTAAATGAATACCATCAATTTAATAAAATGACCATTTCTGTCTGCAGTTTTTTTAACTTAACGTTAAAGTAACATCTAAACAAGTAACATCTAAAATTACTATAATAAAGAAAAACCCTTCTGTATTTTGTTTACTTTATGCATTTGACATGACTGAAAAGTCAGTTTCAGCATTTCTCCTGTACAGTCTATCAGTTTTCCTTTTGTTTGTATGGGGCTTTCACATAGTAAGAAAAAAAGGAATTTAAATAGAAAGATTCAATTGGAAAAACATACAAACTGGCAGCATCTGTGAGGAGCAGGTTTACTGAAACTACGTGCAATCATTTTTTTGAAAGACTAGTTTTCAAGTTGATGGTGTCCCTTCCAAACCAAGCTATCCCTGTCACTTTTACAGGCCTTGAAAAGATGAAAGCACTATAGAGATGTACAAAAATACAGTTACTAAGGTTTGAAATGATTTAGTGTCTCAGTAATGTCACTTCAACATAAAAGGATTGCATGTAGTAACCATAGTAGGGAAAGAATCAAGCAATCTCACTTTTCTTTTCCCTCTCTAGGTTCTCTCTCTCTCTTCGCAGATCACTCATTTCACCATCAATATTTGCCTTTTCTTCTTGCAACTGTCTCAGCTCATTGTTAATAGAATCAATCTGTGGTTGAAGATTCTCAGAGTTTCCTGTACTGTTGAGCTCATTCTGCCAGTCCTCTATCATCTTACGAGCGTTGTGTATTCTCTTCTGTCGATCCATTTCTTCATCGCTTTTCATTCTCAAAGCTTGCTGAATTTCTTCAATCTAAGAGAAACGCAAATATTTTCCCAGAATGGCATTTACAAATGAATTTTTGCATATACAACAAAAGGCGGATAATTACAAAAGATTGTTGTAACAGATATTGAAATGTTGATGTAGTCAAGCAGGTTTAAAAATATAAGATCTCATCCTTGCTCAAAAACCCACAACTCAAACTGATGCCTTTTTGTAAAATAACTAGAATTTGTGCCAGAGTTTTAAAGAACAAATGTATTACAATCCCAACCTTTAAACACATTATTACAGATTCTTAGCCCTGGTCTACACTGGGGGGGGGGGGGGGGGGGGAGGGAAGAGTGGGTTTCGACCTAAGATATGCAACTTCAGCTACGCGAATAGGGTAGCTGAAGTCGGTGTATCTTAGGTCGACTTACCTGGCCATGAGGACAGCGGCAAGTCGACCGTTGCCGCTCCCCCGTTGACTCTGCTTCCACCTCTCGCTAGGGGAGTTCCAGAGTCGACGGGGAGTGCGTTCAGGGATCGATTTATTGGTGTCTAGACGAGACGCGATAGATCGATCTCTACCTGCCGATCCGGCGGGTAGTGAAGACCTGCCCTCAGATATATGTTTATCTAAAATTATAGTAAAAGTTGTATGCTACTGGATAGTTTGAGAATTAGTACAAGATTGAATAAATTCAACATAACAAAATGGAATATGCAACTTGAACTCTCCCCCTGATGTTTAATTTTCATATTTATTGACTGAGTGCTTAGCTATGGAGCCTTAATGTTGCATTAACAGCTTTTTGCATTTAATTTTTTTTAAATGGTGTACATATAGAAGCTCTCTGATTAGCTAACACAAGCAACTATTCTGTTTCTTCATCTGGTTAGACTTAAGGCACCAGGGTACAGTGGATAAGAGTAAGTGAGCACTAGAAAATATTCTAATGTAGCAAAAGTATTCAACAAAAGCAAAAAAACTTGTAATATGCAAACTGTATACAAAAAGTAAATTCCTTATAATAGAACATTGCATCTAACTTGAGAAGACAGCTGTTCCGTGACAGTGCTCTGTTCTACTGATAAACTTCATTTTCCTCGGGGATAGCAACTTTAAGGAACTCTGCAAGTCTGAGTGCTGAGGGTGCTGGGCGATACAATGAATCACTGTATCTCCTGGATACTCTGTCCCTGTTGCCTCCGAATTTGCCTATGTACACTTTGGAGGGGGCTGTACCAACCAGATGTGGGTCTTTGGAGGAGTGGAGGCTGCAGACAGCTTGCAACACTACATTTCATCTCCAGTTGAACTTTCCACCATGAGTGGCTGAAATATGGGTGTCATTGATGGAATCCAAACAGTGACTCAGCCAGGACAACACTAAATTCCACAATATTTACCTGAACACTTCATGTGATGTATTTAGTATTACATCAATGCTTCACAGGACCTGCAAACAAGAATAAAAAAAAAAAAAAAAACCCCACATACATTAAGGTTCTCTTACTTGTTTGTCTTTCTTTTCCACAGCATCTTGTTTTTGTTTACATCTTTGAGAAGTGTCTTTGATTTCAGCAGTCTGCATACAATGAAATTAAACAAAAAAAAACAAGAAATTAGCCATAATTATTTTGTATATGTAACTATTTTTTTAAATGATAGGAAATATGCAAAAATCAGCCTTCGGAAGGACATTCAGTTTGGAGCACCAAATATTTACCTACCAAGAATTTATTTTTGACAAAAGCTGCACATTCGTCAGAAGGAAATTGTTTCTAGACACCAACAGTTGTTTTATTTCATTGTAATTAGTCTAACGATGTTTACTACATTTATATTGTCTATAATTTTTACAGAATTTGTAATTGCAAGTTCATCAACTACAGAACTGCACATTTGGATATACTTGCCAATAAAGAAAGGCTCACAACATAATACTGAAATTAAAATCACAATGCTCTTTAAGGATTGTAAATAAAAAATTACATTTAGACTGTTATATTTTAAAAGGTGGTCTCCTTCTCCGTCTCCAAAACAACTTTCCCAAGGAAGATCTAATTGACTTAGTGCTCAACTGTTAGAACAATCCCAGAGTAAGTGGCAGTGTATTGTTGCATTGTTCCAAGAGAAACCCAGGAGAGAGTCTGGGACTCGGGGAATAAGTCTCACTCCCGGGTCCTCTGCAGCTCAAGGAAGAGATTAAACTGCCCTGCGTCTATATTTAGCACATGTATGCAAGCTGACATACTTGAGAGTGAGATGGGGTGTTGAGCCAATGTCTCTCCCTTGCCCCCACTTGATTCTCTCTCCTTCCATCCACCTGTGAGAAGAAAGGGTGTGTGGCATGGCAGCTCTGTAACCTGTTCCCTGACTGAGATGCTATCTGTCAAGTGGGTTAACTAGTGAGGGGCCATAAGGAGGCAACTTGCGTCCTCTTAAATCACTCCACCGCCATGCTAGACAGGCCACAATTTGGCTTAGTAAATCTTTCTTTTTAAAAAAGACATTTAAAAGGGATCCCACCAATCTGAGATTTAATGAAGGTTTTAAAAAAAATATACTAAAATAGTTTCAGGTACTATACATGTCTGAGTCCTTCTGGCAAATGTTGTTATTTTAAATCACATTTTCCTACTTATTAATTTTTTAAAATGTGTCTAACACTCCCCTGCAACTGTATTCAAGACCCATGCAGACAAGAGAAGGAAGTAATTGACTATACAGGGGAAACAGTGAAAATGACTACACACAAAAGGGCATAAACTCCATTGATCTCAATGAGGGTCTTGAATTCAATGAGAGCCCTTCCAGTGACTTCAATGGGCTTTGGATCAGACCCAAAGTACTTTCAAATTCCCAGAGTAAACAGGAAAAAAAACCCCTAGAAAAATACCTCCTCTACTTTTTTAACAATCAATTATTGCACTTAGTAAATGACGATAATCTGAGGAGTTACTTGCACAACAGTTGGTAAAAAGTTTTCAGATGCAAAAGTGGATTTTTTTATATTATGGTGCCCCTTTAAAAGAAATAGTAAGTGTTAAGTAAAACAGCTAAAGTAAGATGTATTTTGGATATCCGAATTTATGAATTAATAACAGCACCTGTGTGACAGCACCACCGTCTAGCGGAAGTATACTGCACTGACACACAAGGATTCATCTGTAATCCCTACCTCCCTGAGCCACCGGAGCTGGGGGGTGGGGAAGGGGATGGGGGGGAAATCACACTGGCATAGGGGAGTGATGAAAAACACCTGTGGCAATTGTTTGGTGAAACTCAAACCAATACAAAGAGGGAAGAACAATTCAGAATTCTTTTGCCAGAAGGAAAACCTGACAAATGCAGGATGGTAGTGAGCATCAGCATACTGGGATCAGAAAGAACCTAGAAGGATGGCAATGGATCCAGAATTTAGAAAAATCCGGAAAAATAATCAGAAGGAGAGAGTGTCCAGTTTTGCAAGGAGAAGGGAATCAGGAAGGAGAGACGCTCCTTAAGTATTGTATTTTTGGTTGTAGTTAGGGAAAGATTCACAAAAAGTAGGAGGAGAATGAGATGGGTTTTGTCTTGTTTTAATGCATTTAATATATGCTCATGCAAAATAAGTTCCTCACCCCTCTGTGTTCTTCTGGACTCTAAATTCTGACAGAGGTATCAAAAAACATTAAGGATGATTCATCACTATTTTACAGACAAACAATTTCTCTAAAGAACCAGAAGAATGCAATATCTGCCTGGTATTATCATGAATCAATTGAAAGTACTGTATGGCTGCATGTGGATGGAGTTTAAAAATACTGTATTGGGGCCACATCACAACAGGAAGATACACTTCTACTTGACTCCCTCAGCAATTGGTATCTAGCAAACAGAGTTAAATCTTACCAATAACTTATTTATTTTTAAGACAATATTTAAGACTTCAGACAATCCTACAATGCCAAAGATTAAGAAGAAAGCCAGCTATTAAGATTTCATGTGAAATTGCCCACTGCTGAGATGAAGGATCTACCATCTTACTGTGAAGCAATTACTATTTCTGCTCCTGCTGAAAAGCAGACTAAATCAAAGAAAACCTGCCAAAACGTAATGCCTGTTTCCAAAATGTGCATGAGGCAATAGCCATTATGGATGGGGAAAATGGATTCCACCAACTTCAGAGTAGTGCAACTGGAAGCTGAACAGACAACAGTACTGAATTAGACCCTTCAGTACAGAAGCCACTACAAGATAAATGACCAAAAAATGACTTTTGGGGCTAAATTTTTAAACAGATCTCTCTACCTGGCTGTCACATGGAAATACTAGAAACTTATGGCCTTGAACTACAGTAGTTACCCACATGACAGATAGCATGTCAGTCAGGGAAGAGGTTACAGAGTTGCCATGCCACACCCCCTTTCTTCTCTCAAGTGGATGGAAGGAGAGAGAATGGAGAGGAGGTGGGGGAGGGACATTGGCGCCACACCGCATCTCATTCTCAGGCATTGCAGCTTGCACAGATGTGCAGGATATAGATGCAATACAGTACAGGGACTACTACAGATAGAATCTTTATTGAAAAACCATAATCCACTGCAATAAGAGAAATACTGAAGAACCCCACCTATCAACTACAAAAGTTACTACACCTCTACCCCGATATAATGCGACCCGATATAACACGAATTCAGATATAACGCGGTAAAGCAGCGCTTGGGGGAGGGAGGGGGGCGCGGCTGCGTGCTCCGGCGGATCAAGGCAAGTTAATACAACGCGGTAAGATTTTTTTGGCTCCCGAGGACAGCGTTATGTCGGGGTACAAGTGTATTTTTAAAGCAGGGATAAGGATAGAATCTTATGTGGAGTTAGATATGCAAGAAAGTGTCTTTAAAAAGTCATATTGTGTTCTTCCCTAGACCTAAATCCCAGTATTCAGACAAAGAGAAGATTATTAGTACTAATTTAAGACCCCAATCCTGCAGCTGACTGTACACATTTGATCCGAAGCACCTACACAAAGTCATTCGCAGGATCAGGGCTTATTACAATATTGAAAATATTGATGCTGTAATCCTCTTTCTCCCCACCCAAAAAAAACCTCAGGTAGGCATTCTAGAGAGAAATCTCTCTTCTGAAACAGTTAGCTGCAAGACTTTTAAAAAAAAAATCCAAACCCCCCAACATTTTCAAGGTCAGCACTTGATATCTACTGGAAAATTAATTCTAACTAGATTATGACAGACATTGTTAAATCATATGTACATTTGATTCACATTCATATTTTATATATGTGAATAACCAACTTTTTTTATCTGTCTTTCAATTTTTATGACTGACAAGAAGTATATTTTTGTATTAATTTGGCTTTTTTTTTTTTTTTAAATAGGGCCAAACAGCCTCCTCCTATGTAAACCCTTTTGAAGCTCTCCAAGGGGAGGAAGACTCAGCAAGGTTCCCCTCATGGAATTTTCCCAAACTGTTCTAGCGGGAAGGCTTTCTCCTAACTTGCAAAATTAGCAGGATTTTATTCCTCCAGATCCTGCGATTCCACCTAAGGCACAGGGTCTTCCCACACATAGACTATCTGCTTTCATTCCAGCTCTCCAGTCTCTGATCCTTCCCCTAACTTCACCTTTCTTATCACCCTCTTAGGGTATGTCTTCACTACCCGCCGTATCGGCAGGTAGCAATCGATTTATCCGGGATCAATATATTGTGTCTTGTTAAGACGCGATATATCGATCCCCGAACGCGCTCACCACCAACTCTGGAACTCCACCAGAGCGAGCGGCGGTAGCGCAGTCGACGGGGGAGCCGTGGCCATCGATCCCGCGCCGTCTGGACCCCAGGTAATTCGATCCAAGATACTTCGACTTCAGCTACGCTATTCGCGTAGCTGAAGTTGCGTATCTTGGATCGATCCCCCCCGTGTAGACCAGCCCTTAGAATAGGGTTCTTAGCCAGAGAAGAACCACAGAAAAGTTAACATAATATCAGATGCATTAATCTTCCTATAGATTTGCTTTCAGACTTGCTTCCTTCCAACCAGAGATGCCCAATACTACACAGGGCTTTTTGCAGGCCCAGGTGGAGCAGTGGTGACACAGACACAGGCATGCAGAGCGAGATCTCATGGAAACAGTCAGGCTTGTAGATGTTTGATACTGATGTCAGGCACAAATGGCCTGAAAAAAATTCTATTACACAACTGGTCATAACATGCCCGAAACTGAAATAGAACTTTAAAGTTGGACTGCTTCCACCCATTGCCAAACTGAGGATAAACAGAAGATCTCACAGTTCTTGGACCAAAAGTATGGATTTATATTGCTTCCCATAACAAAAATAAGTGTCAATCTTTTGATTCCAATTATGGAATAACAATGTTTTCTACATGTAGATTGTTCATCTGAAGTTAGATATGCTATATTGATATAGTGAAGAGTTTTTAATCTTTAAGAATGTGTGCAGTTTCTCAGACTTATTTTAGGAGATGACAGCCATGTGAAGTAGCCTGTGTTAATATGTACTATTAAACTGGTTGATACTTTAACAGAAAAGCAAAAAAGAATGTGAGCATAGTCTTCCCATGATGGTACAAGCACTTTAGCTGCTGCCCCCACATCTTCTGCTATTGATGCCAGTGAACATTCTCTGGCAACAAATCAAGGAGCACGCTCAGTTTTCACATGCCACAAAAAGGCAGGGTGGGGGTAGAGTGGAAATCAATTACCAATCCCCAAAAGAGAACTACTAGCACAATCAGTAAAACAATATCAGTAGCTCTATGGCAATACTTACAAAATACTAATCCTGCAACTGTGTTATGACAATGAGAATTTAATTTGATTATCAGGAATTATTCTCTCTATGTGGTCCCCATTAATGTAATATATAACCCCTCCACACACACATTTTTCCTCACAACATAGCAATAAAATAGGAAAACATTAATACCTCCCCCTTACAAATGGAGCACTGACACAGAGATAATGAGGGTAAATTCCTGGCACCATTAAAGTCAATGGAATCTTTGCCATAGACTTTTGTGGAACCAGGATTTCATCCTAAGTGACTAGCCCAAGATCATACAGAAAGCGTATGACACAATCAGGCACAGAACTCATCTCTCTTAAGTTCCAGTCTGTTGCCTCAACCACCAGACCATCCTTTCTTCCCCAGAATAGAACAGTGCTCCTCAATCTTGAAGAGCACTGTCATCAAAGCGAGTCTTAAACACACCAAATAATATCATTATAAAATCTTGTGTTAAGGCAATATCACCTCACAACCCCTAAATTGTAAATTAAATCAATCCAACCATAACAGAATTCTAAATTAAATCAACTGTAAAACAATGTTAGAATATCACGGCGAATATTCTATTACTCTCCCATTTGGAACAAATTATTTGTTTCCTCTACCACCTCCTTACTTTTTTGCTGATAGGAACACAGATGGAGTACTGCTGAACTACAAGCACAATTTAGACCTACCTAATTTACACACTCAGGCCCCGAACCCACAATGGAACTACTCACTTGCATAAAGATAAGCAAGTGTTTATAAGATCAGGGATTGGATTGGTTAATCTGACTTCAGAAAACAGATGTACTGATTCAAGTATAAACGATGAGGAGTCCTTGTGGCACCTTAGAGACTAACACATTTATTTGGGCATAAGCTTTCGTGGGTTAGAACCCACTTCATCAGATGCATGGAGTGGAAAATACAGTAACAGGTATAAATACACAGCACATGAAAAGATGGGAATTGCCATATCAAGTGGGAGGTAAGTCTAACGAGACAATTCAATTAACAGTAGGATACCAAGGGGTCAGTAGGTTTCCGGTATAGGGTGGTGTTTATGTGACCATCAAATATTAGCACGGTAGTGTCTAGGAAGTGGATCTCTTGTGTGGACTGGTCCAGGCTTAGGTTGATGGTGGGTGGAAATTGTTGAAATCCTGGTGGAATTCCTCAAGGGCCTCCTTCCCATGGGTTCAGATGATGAAGATGTCATCAATGTAGTGCAAGTAGAGTAGGGGCATTAGGAGACAAGAGCTGAGGAAGCGTTGTTCTAAGTAAGCCATAAAAATGTTGACATACTGTGAGGCCACGTGGGTATCCATAGCAGTCCCACTGACTTGAAAGTATAAATTGTCCCCAAATCCGAAATAGTTGTGGGTGAGGACAAAGTCAAAGTTCAACCACCAGGTTTGCTGTGATAGTATCAGGGATGCTATTCCTGACGGCTTGAAGTACATCTTTGTGTGGAATGATCGTGTAGAGAGCTTCTACATCCATAGTGGTTAGGATGGTGTTTTCTAGAAGATCACCAAAGGATTGTAGTTTCCTCAGGAAGTCAGTGGTGTCTCAAAGATAGCTCGGAGTGCTGGTAGTGTAGAGCCTGAGGAAAGAGTTTACATAGCCAGATAATCCTGCTGTCAGGGTGCCAATGCCTGAGATGATGGGGCATCCAGGATTCCCAGAATAAATTAACACAAATCTCGTATCAGGAATTATAACATTCAAAAACCAGTAGCAGAACACTAATCTCCCTGGTCACTCAATAACAGACCTAAAAATTCTTCAACAACAAAAATTCAAAAACAGATTCCAATGTGAAACTGCAGAACTGGAATTAATTTGCAAACTGAACACCATCAAATTAGTCCTGAATAAAGACTGGAAGTGGTTGGGTCATTACAAAACCTAATTTCCTCCATACTAATTTCCCCCTACTGTTACTCACACCTTCTTGACAACTGTTTGAAATGGGCCACTCTCGTTACCACTACAAAAGTGATTATTCCTCCCTTGGTATCCTACTGTTAATTGAATTGTCTCCTTAGACTGATCTTCCACTTGATATGGCAACTCCCATCTTTTCATGTGCTGTGTATTTATACCTGCTGCTGTATTTTTCACTCAATGCATCTGATGAAGGGGAGGGTCTAGCCCATGAAAGCTTATGCCCAAATAAATTTGTTAGTCTCTAAGGTGCCACAAGGACTCCTCGTTGTTTTTGCTGATACAGACTAACACAGCTTCCACTCTGAAACCTGATTCAAGTATGTCGCTCAGTCAGCTGGTTTGACCCTTTTCCATCACTTTTATCATTTCTATCACCTCCTCAGCTTTGGCTCCCACATTTACATAGCACACAACCCATAATGAAAAATTTCTTTTCTGTACAAGTTAAAACAAAGATGCTTAATATATTTTCCTGTGTTTTTCACATAGAGCATAACTTTTTCATTAATACAGCCCTATATTTCTAAGAATTATGGCAACAGTGGTTCACAGCAGAATTCCTTCCTGCTTTTAGAAATCAGTTAATTAATTAAAAATGAGAAAATGATTAAAACTTAGCAGGATAATACCAAGCTGTGCAAATGCAGCTTTGCATTTAACAAGCATGGAGGACTGTACAGCATTATGAAAATTAATCTCAGGCTTCCAGCTGTTAAATTTCCTCTAAGGAAACACATATACTTTTACAATAAAACTGAAAACAGTTCAATTTGTTTGGAAAAAAAAAAAAAAAAAAAGTTAAGACATTTTGAACCACAGCAGCAAAAAATCAACCTTCCCTCCACCCCAAAGAAAAACAACAAACAAAAACTTTGAGCAGTATTGTGGAGCATGAAATCCAAACATGCTTGCATTTATTTATTTATTTGTAATGGACTAGTTTAGCAAAAACATTTTTGTTGTCTTTGAAGTAATATAACAGTAGACTCAGTCTTTAACAGAAAAATGGTAGCATGCACTTATCTGTTAAAAATAAGGTAGAAAGAGAGTATACACTCAGAATCACAATGGTAATACCTGATCAAGTTTTGGCATAAACCTTTGCTACTGAAAAGTGATATTGCACAGTGCAATCCATTTCATCTGCCGAAGCAAAACAATGATCTGAGCGAGGTTCTGCTCTCATTGAAATCAATGGTCAAACTTGCATTATCGTCAGTGAAAGCTAAACTGGGTCCTAACTATATAAATAATATTGTTTAATGTTTTATCAATCTCCAATTTCAAATGATATAAAATGTTCCTGACTAAAATGAAGTGTTACATTCCATGTTAAATATATTAAATTATCATCCACCAACTGAATACTACTGAGTTTCTTTTTAAGAAAGAACATGATAAAAGAGGAGTAGAGCTAATGAAACTTTGTTACAAATAATAGTTGCTAAAAACTTGGGTCCCAATTCTGCAAGTTCCCCCATGTGGGCAGACTTCTTTAGCTGTGTGTTCATTCAGGCGGGAGTGGTAAGATAATTGTTCACCCTGATCCTGATTTTCTTCAAATGTATTTATCAGCAATCAAATCATTTGGACAAATAATTTTCATGTTATCAGTTATTCATTAACTGTTTGCTTTGCCTATTTGTTATTCATAGACTCAGACTATAAGGCCAGAAGGGACCACCATGGTCATCTATTCTGACCTCATTCATATTGCAGACCACTGAACCTCACCCACCCAGTCCTCCCTTGTAATAGATCTATAAACCTCTGGTTGAGTTACTGACATCCTCAAATAATGATTTAATTTAAAGACTTCAAGTTACAGAAAAGCCACCATTTAATCTAGTTTAAACCAGCAAGTGACCTGTGCCCCAATGTGCACAGGAAGGTAAAAAAACAGTCCAGGGCCTCTGCCATTCTGACCTGGAGAAAAATTCCTTTGTGATCCCAAATATAGTGATCATTTGGACCCTGAGCATGTCAACAAGACCCACCAGCCAGACACTTGGGAAAGAATACACTGTAGTAACTCAGAGTCCTTCCCTTTTAGTGTCTGAGCTCCTGCCGTTGGGGATATTTGCTACTAGCAGTTGCAGATGGGCCACAGGTATTGTAGACCGGGGTCGACAATCTTTTGCACGCTGCCCATCAGGGTAATCCGCTGGCGGGCCACAAGGTGTTTTGTTTACGTTGACCGTCTGCAGGCACGGCCCCCGGCAGAATCACGGCCACTGGTAGCTGCGGGAGGGCGGGGGGTGTTAACTCACACGATTAACTCAAAAAAAAATTAATTGCAATTAATCACATTCTTAATCACACTGTTAAACAATAGAATACCAATTGAAATTTAAATATTTTGGATGTTTTTCTACATTTTCATATATATTGTATTCTGTGTTGTAACTGAAACCAAAGTGTATATTACTTTTGATTACAAATAAAATAATTGCACTGTAAAAATGATAAAATAGTATTTTTCAGTTCACCTCATACAAGTACTGTAGTGCAATTGCTTGTCGTGAAAATGCAACTTACAAATGTAGAATTTTTTTTTGTTACATAACTGCACTCAACAACCAAACAATGTAAAACTTTAGAGCCTACAAGTCCATTCAGTCCTACTTCTTGTTCAGCCAATCGCTACGAGAAACAAGTTTGTTTACATTTACAGGAGATAATGCTGCCCTCTTCTTATTTATACTATCACCAGAAAGTGAGAACAGGCATTTGCATAGCACTTTTGTAGCCGGTATTGCAAGGTATTTACATGCCAGATTGCTAAACATTGGTGTGTCCCTTAATGCTTTGGCCACCATTCTAGAGGACATGCTTCCATGCTGATGAATCTTGTTAAAAAAAAAAATAATGTGTTAAATAAATTTGTGCCTGCACTCCTTGGGGGAGAATTGTATGCCCCCTGCTCTGTTTTACCCGCATTATGCCATATATTTCATGTTCATAGCAGTCTTGGATGATGACCCAGCACATGTTGTTCCTTTTAAGAACTCTTTCACTGCAGATTTCACAAAACGCAAAGAAAGTACCAATGTGAGATTTCTAAAGATAGCTACAGCACTCAACTCAGAGTTTAAAAATCTGAAGTGCCTTTCAAAATCTAAGAGCGATGAGGTGTGGAGCATGCTTTCAGAAGTCTCAAAAGAGCAACACTCCAATGTGGAAACTACAGAACATGAACCACCAAAAAAGAAAATCAACCTTCTGATGGTAGCATCTGACTCAGATAATGAAAATGAACATGCGTCGGTCCGTACTGCTTTGGATTGTTATTGAGCAGAACCCGTCATCAGCACGGACCCATGTCCCCTGGCACGGTGGTTGAAGCATGAAGGGACATATGAATCTTTAGTGCATCTGGCATGTAAATATCTTGTGATGCCAGCTACACCAGTGCCATGAGAACGCCTGTTCTCACTTTCAGGTGACCTTGTAAACAAGAAGCAGGCAGCATTATCTTCTGCAAATGTAAACAAACTTGTTTGTCTGAGCGATTGGCTGAAGTAGGACTGAGCAGGGGTGGCAGGTTTGTAGAAATTTTGGTGGTGCCCACCTGTCTAAGGCTCTGGGAGGGAGCTGGAATGGAGGGAGAACTGGGGTGAAGGCCCTGGGCTGGGGCAGAAGATTGGGGTGCAGGATGGCTGAGAGGTTGGGCTCTGGGAGGGAGTTTGGGTGGGGGAGGGGGTCTGGGGTACAGGCTCTGGGATGGAATTTGGGTGCTGGCTGCAGGCTTTGGGGGTGCAGGAGGGGGTAGGGGTGCAGACTCTGGGATGGAATTTGGGTATAGGCTCTGGGCTTGGGCAAGGGGTGGGGGTACAGGAGGTGGTGAGGGGGTCTGAGGGAATGAGAGGGTGTGTGGGAAGGGGGTTGGGGTGCAGGCTCTGGGATGGAGCTTGGATGCTGGATGCAGCCTCCAGGTTAGGGCAGGGGGTGGATATGCAGGAGGGGTGAGAGGTGCAGGCTCTGGGAGGGAGTTTGGGGGCAGGCTCTGGGAGGGAGTTTGGGGGCAGAAGGGGATGTGTGGGAAGGGGATGGGGGTGCAGGCTTTGGGATGGAGTTTGGCTGCTGTGTGCAGGCTCTGGGCTGGGGGTGCAGGATGGGATGGGGATGCAGGCTCTGGGAGAGGGTGCAGAGGGAGGGAGTTTGGGGATGGGGGTGGAGGGGGAGTGCAGGCTCTGAGAAGGAGTTTGGGGCTGAAGGGGGGTGCAGGCACTGGGAGGTGGTGCAGGCTCTGGGAGGGGGTGGAGGGGTGCAGCACTTACCTGGGGCTCCTAGGCAGAGCAGGCCGGAAGTCTCCATGTGCTGCTACCCCCAGGCACAGCCCATGCAACTTCCCATTGGCTGCAGGGGCGCTTGGGGCGGGACACAGACCCACCCAGCCCAGGGGCTGCAGGGAGGGGCCAGCAGCTATGTGGAGTGAGCAGGCAGGAAACCGCTCAGCTCTGCTGCGCTGCCAGTGGTGAGTGGGGGCCCTGGGCTGTTTTAAATGGCCTGGGGGAAGTGCGGGCGGGGACAGGGCCGAGGGAGAGACCCATCCCCAAACATTGCTGGAGCTGGGCCCCAGGCCAGGAATATTCCTGGTGCCCAGGCACCACGGGCCCATAGGACTCACCATGGGACTGCGTGGACTTGCAGACTCTCAAATTTTGCATTGTTTTATTTTTAATGCAGGGTTTTTGTACATAATGATAAAGAGATTGCACTACAGTACTTGTATTAGGTGAATTGAAAAATAATATTTCTTTTGTTTTATTACAGTGCAAATACTTGTAATAAAAAATAAATATAAAGTGAGTACTGTACAATTTGTATTCTGTGTTGTAATTGAAATCAATATATTTGAAAATGTAGAAAACATCAAAAAATATTTAAATAAATGGTATTCTATCATTGTTTAACAGTGCGATTAATTTTTTTGATCACTTGACTGCTGATTAGAGGGAACGGGGGAAAGGCGTAGAGGAGCCTGCCTGACCAGGACAGAAGAAAGGCATCGGATATAGTGCCCCTTCCCAGGCCCCCCCGGAGCAGAACCGTCCCCCGCCGTCTGAGGTAGTCCGCTACCACAGACATGCATTTTGTAAAATCCCTGTGGGCAGTGGACAGTCCAAACGGGAAGACCGTAAATTGGTAATGATTGTGTCCCACCACAAACCGGAGGAAGCACCCGTGCCCCTCGAATATGTGGATGTGGAAGTACGAGTCCTGCAGATTGAGGGCAGCGTACCACTCCGCGGGATCCAGGGAGGGGATGAAGGGGGCCAGTGAGACCATGCAGAATTTGAGCTTCACCATGTGCTGGTTTAGGCCCCGTAGGTCCAGTATGGGTCTGAGCCCCCCTTTAGCTTTCGGGATAAGGAAGTAACGGGAGTAGTACCCCTTCCCGTGAACTCCTCAGGAACCGCCTCTGTCGCTCCTAGTTCCAGGAGCCGCCCCACCTCCTGCTCGAGCAGAGCTTCAGGAGGGACGGGGGCAAGGGTGGTTGGGCGGGGAGGAGGTAAACTGGAGGGTGTAACCCTAGGAGATGTTGTTGAGGACCCATCAGTCCGAGGTGATCCAAGACCATTCTGGGAGGAAAGCACATAACCGGTTGGAGAAGGGAAGCTTTATTGGGGTTGGATCCCTGACGAGGACTGGCAGGATGCCCCGAAGCATCCCGTCAAAACTGCCTGCTTGCCCTTAGAGGGTCCAGCCTATGAGGGCGTCTCTTATAGTCCTGCTGCTTCTTATGGGCGGCCTCGTACTTCAGGAGGGTGGCTAGGATAGAAGTCTGCTGCGGCCTAAATTTAGGTTTTGCCGGAGCCGGGACATATAGGCCCAGTGTCTGGAGGGTCGTGTGGGAGTCCTTCATGCCATGCAGCCTTGTATCTATTTCCTCTGCAGACAGGGCTTTCCCATCAAACGGGAGGTCTTGAATGGAAGACTGCGCCTCGCTGGACAGCCCAGAGAGTAAGAGCCATGACGCCCATCTCATGGACACCGCTGAGGCCATCGATCGCGTGGCCGTGTCCGCAGCATCTGAGGCAGCCTGTAGGGAAGCTCGAGCTGCCGTTGCCCCTTCCTCCACAAGCGCCCTGAACTCCTTCTTATCATGCTCCTGGAGGGAGTCCTCAAATTTGGGCAGGGAGCCCCACAGATTGAATTTGTACTGGCCCAGGAGAGCCTGATGGTTCGCCACTCGTAACTGGAAGCTCGAAGACTAATACATTTTTCTTCCGAAAGAGTCCAGTCTCCGAGAGCCTTTGTTCTTTGGGGTCAGGGCTGGCTGAACTTGTCGTTCCCTGTGGTTGACCGACTTGACCACCAGGGAGTTGGGTGCCAGGTGGGTATATATAGGTACTCATGCCCCTTAGCGGGTACGAAGTACTTTCACTCAGCCTTTTTTGAGATAGGGGCCAACGAGGGCATTGTTTGCCATAGGGCATTCAAAATCTTAGCCACCCCTTCATGGAGCGGCAAGGCCACCCTACCCGGTGCCGATGGGGACAGCATGTTAAACAAGAAGTCCACAGGCTCTTCCATCTCCTCTGCCTGGAGATGGAGGCTTGCTGCCACCCTCTTTAAGAGGTCTTGGTGGGCCCTAAAGTCCTCCTGCAGGATGGAGGGGGGCAGGGCCCCAATCGCCATCTCTGGATGGGGCGAAGAGGCCGGCGCGGTGCTCTCGGTGTCGGCTGGCACAGGAGGATCCACCCCCTGGTGGGACTCCAGGCACGGTGCCGAGGACGTGCGTCCCACCGACTCCTTCGTCGGGGGGTCTAGAGATGGATGCCGATGGAGCATCCAAAGTTCCAGCCACCAAGTGAGCTTCCACCGGGGCTACGTCGGAGGCCACGGTGCCCACTAGTACCACTGGGCTGGCCATGATGCTTGGTGTCACTGCACTTGCTGTGGCACCGCTGGAGCCAACTGTCCGGGTTGAGCCACGTGAACTCTGCCCCAACCGGACGCTGGGCGGTAATCAGCGTCAGGAAGGTTCCCTCGACTGAGACTGGTAGCGAGCCAGGGGCGACTGCAGAGATCCCAGCAGCGGCTTGCCTCTGGAGCACGGGGCCGACATCAGTGGGGCTGTGGACACTGGCATGGACATGACGTCCTGGGCCACTTGGAGGGCTTTGGGTGTGGAAGGCATCCGGACACCCAGAAAGGTCTGTTCCAAAGAGGCCGGGCTACTCCGCTCTAAGTGAGTCTGAGGCCTGGGGCCCGATGGGGATCGAGGACTGCCCGACATGGGCAGTTGCAAGGAGGGAGTCTTGGTCCTCTCGGCATGTCCCGTGGACGGGAGCGGTGCTGAATGGTCGAAGGCACCAGCTGATCACCTGATACCGACACCGTGGTGCTCAGTACTGGCTCAGCGCGGCGTGCTAGGGTCAGGGTCAGCGCCAACTCCAACTCCATCAGAATGGTTCAGAGCATAATGTCTCTTTCCCTTTTGGTCCAGGGCTTAAACGATTTGCAAATTTTGCACCTTTCGCTGATGTGGGTCTCTCCCAAAGAGCGCAAGCAGTCTGTGTGCGAGTCGCTCCTTGGCACAGAACGCCGACAAGAACCACACGACTTAAATCCCGGGCTCAGGGCATGCCCCAGCCCAGGCTCACTAACTAAACCAGCTGACTAACTACAGGTACTAAACGAACGAACAGTTCTGGGAACGAGATAGAGCAAAGCTGGAGCAGAGCAGTTCCGACGCACCTTCACTGGCGGCAAGAAGGAACTGAGGGTGGAGGGAGCGCGCAGCTCCCCTTAAACCGCGTGAGGCAGGTGCCACTCCAGCGGCCGCGGGGGGTGCTCTCCCCCTACGGGTACTGCTAGGGGAAAAACTTCTGGCACCGGTGCACATGGCGAGCACGCACACCTACTGTGGAATACACATGAGCAATCACTGGAAGAAGAAGTTAACAAACACCAATTTTAGTGCAAAGGCAATATTTAGTTGCATATCATTATGTTTCAATAGTTACCAACTAAGAAGAATCAATCTTTTTTTAGGAAAATAACTAAAAAGTACAAATGTAAAATGATTAAAACTGATTATTTAAATCAAGGTTTCCTGATTGCTGATTTAAATCATGATTAAAATTGGTGATTTAGATTGCTTTCATTTAAGTCAATCCACCCTGCTCACCATTTTTTAATGGAACAAATAGCAAATAATGAATACAGTACATAGAAATCTTTCAGGATTCACGAACATTTTCCAATGGTATGAATACATGGCAGCTATCCAAAAACTCTCAAACAACATATTACACCACAAAACATAGCTAAATTAACTTTTTTATTAATAAATATTATTATGAATCATGGAGGAGGACTGGTTACTATCTGACAAACTCTATCATATAGGTATTTATAATAGGGTTAAATGTAAATGGAGTAGCAGCTCAGGAAATCAGTAAGTTCAAAATACTCAAAATCGGATACATAAAGCTAGCAACCTAAACTAAACTGGCCTGATTTTCAGGAGGTGCTCATCAATCACAGTTCCCAAATTAAGTAAATGAAAGTGCTGCAAGTGCTTGGCACGTCTAGAAAAAAAAAAATCAGGCCAAATTAATTAGGTCCCTAACTTTATGTATCTAGGTCTGTATATGTTGGCCTAAAGATTTTTAGTATAAGAAAACCATGGCTGTGTCTATTCCAATGGTGCTTTTACAGTAGTGTACCAACTGTGATCATGGAAAGTGAACTAAGTAGTACCTAACTCCACATAGCCATATTTAATTTCCTTTTAGGGAGGAGAGGCACAAAGAACAGAGCAGGGAAAATGAGGGGCAAAAATACTTTCATTAAAATCTCTTCTAATAACATGCTACTTCTACTATACAAAAATGAACATATTCTGATTGCTTCATGTTCCATTTTCAGCTTTATTAAACACATGGAAAGTCTAAATATTTTAACCGAGAATCCAAAATACATACCTTCTCTTTGATTTTTATATCCAAATTCTTCCACTGCTTTTCAACTTCTTGGATTTGCTGTGTCATTGGAGACTTTGCTTGTTGTAGTTTTTTTAATTCTTCCTTTGCATGGTCACGGTTTTGTTTCACCTCCTCATGCTGTTGGCGAACGTTTTCATATTCCTTGCAAGAGTTTCAAGCAAAACAATGAAAGCCTTTTACCTTCTGTGTTTAACTGGATACACATATTATGCCCCCGCAGTGCTCATGTTTAATTCAACAAGAATCATGCAAGAAGTCTGTTTTACAGTGATGGAGTTCCAGTAATGGTTCAATTAACTTGCTAGGTATCGATCAGCTTGACCCTGAGATACAATGACCCACCTATTTCCTGCTGATCAAAAGCGTGCAATGGCATTTGAATAATTTTGCTTTAAAAATATGAGTGTAAACATCCAATTATTTTGTGAATATCCTGGCGTGTGTGTGTGTGTCCTGGACAATACTGAACTTGGGGAGTTTGTCCTGGTTTTGGTATAGCCCACCAGTTGACATCATCAACCCACCATTCCACTGCAACTCCCAACACCAGGATGAACTTGGAAACTCTACTGGTATCTACAGGACCCTGAAATGTGAGTTCAAGAGCACAAGAGTCTGAGGTACTCCAAACTCTGGGGCATGCGAAAAACAGAAATGCTCATATTAGGATTTCAGACTATTATCTATTGTTTTTGCTTTATGTGTTGCTGCCTTTTCCCACCTGGATATTAATTGTTCTACTTGTGAACAGAGAACATTTTTGTATTGCTGCCCAAATTACTTTGAAACATTCTTTGTCAACCCCTTCCAAAATGGTCAGTCTCAGAAGAGCAACTTAATCCCCAGGTGACACTGACAGATAAACAGTAACTGGAGAGCAAACTGTAGTTCAAGATTATTGCAGGGACAGATTCAAAGTCTTGGGATGCATCTCACAATGCCACATCCTTGCTGGAAATATCTAGAAAGCCTTGGCCTATGGACAATGCAGCATCAAATGTCGAGACCCGAAGGGTATATAAAGGAGCCATGGGCCTGCCCTGCCCCTCAGTTTCTTTCACTATTTCGAAGTCCACTAGGAAGGCTCAGAAATAGTTGGGAACGAGGACTGGTCATGTCAATTAATCTACACAAGCTAGCACCTCCAAGTTATTCAGTTATAGGTGAATAACTATTGCTTTTTCAAATATTTTCTTAAGAGATCTATTCTCTGTGAATCTGATTAGCAAAGATTCTTGTAAAGGTGGGTAGGAGGACCTAACTAAACAAACAAACAAACATTATTTTACCAAGTTGAGTGTGAGAGCTTAAGATAAATCTAGAATGACATATATATGTATGAACAAAGACCAAGTCACAGCTCTACAGATGCCAAGTATGGGGATGTTTCTAAGAGAAACTGTGGAGATTACAAATAAGCAATGGAATGTACGTTATAACTTTTGGGAATCATAACCCTCACAAGATCGTAACACTTTGTATCTATATATACACTCTCTACGTAGGTAATTTTAAACTATAAAGAATCGGTAGGACTACTTCATGGGTTTATTTCCACTAAAGGTAGTAGCAAAATGCTCTATTTACACCTAGGCTATGTAGTAAAGCTTTCCCCAGTAATTAATGTAATTTTGGGAGGGAAAGAGGAGGAAAGTCAAACAGGTGGTTAATAAAGGGATATCAGAGTAGATCCATAGATTTCAAGACCGGGAGGGGCCATTATGATCATCTAGTATGATCTCCTGCATAACAAAGGTCATAGTAATACCTGTACTGCACCCAATAATGTGTGGTTTACCTAAACCATGTCTTTTCTAAAAGACATCCAAGCTTTCCCCTCTTTCCCCCCAACAGCATTGCAGTGAGAACTCATATTCAGTTAGTTATGAATAATGACTGCCAGGTCATTTTCAAAGTCACTGACTTCCAACATAGTCCAGCAATCTGTAAGTATCTAAACTACCTTAGATAATAATTTGGACTATGTACAAAATCACCAGAGAATCTTCATAGAGAAACTTGATAAAATGAAATAATAGTCAAATAAACCGAGTTCAGCCTGATACTTGAGAGGGTTTTTTGTGTCAAAAGAATCAAATATCATCAGAATAGTAGCAGATGTTGGGTTAATCTGGTTTTGGGCTGCCCGAACAGGGAACCTCTTACATTTTGCAGCACGTTTGTCTAGTAGAGTGCTTACAAATCTGCATCAGTATCAGCTGCACCTCCAAAACATACTAATGATTCTGTCCTGTTAAGATTTCAAAATCCAAGAAGGTAGTTGCAAGGATTTTAGTCCAGGTGTAGCATGCTGTCATTTTCTGAGAAAGAAGAGTGGGAATTGGTGAAGAGGATTGGAGAAGATGGAAGAAGAGGATGGAAGCTCCAGGTTAGCCCCCAATTGGACTTATTGGTACTGGATATACCAGAAGCACTTTTTCTCCATCCTCTCCAATTTTCCATTATTCTCAGGATCAGCGGTATTGGAGTTAAGGCATAAAGAAAAGAAAGGATTAGAGGGGAAATAATGTCTCTCTTTCGAAGACAGTGTGTGGCATCCTCTTTCATTACCAATAGATCTATTTGTGGGATTTTCCCCATCTGAGAAACAAGGAACAAAGCACTTTTTACTTTCAAGACCATTTGTGCTAGACGGTGAAATTTCTGCTGAGATTGTAGACTAATGTACTCTATATGCCTCACAGGCCAACAGTGTTAAGAACATGATTTTTGAATGCACTACCTCCTCAAGGAATAGCTTTATTACAAAAAGCAGATCTGGCTCCACCCTGGTAGATCATACAGTTCATCTTCATGCTACTGCCTGCTAAATATTTGTATTACTTGATCCCCTACTTGACGGATAACAGACTTGAGAGCCAACGAAACCACTTGTCCCAGTACAATGGTATGTAACTTGGCATCTGCCAAGTTACAGAATTTTAATTGTGACTTAATTAAGTGAGCACTCCAACCCATGGTAGAGACACCTATTGCCATTACTATACTGGGATTCAGTGGTTGGAAAGGTTCGCGTCTTCTCTGTTCAAATCTACTATGCAAGTGAGTTCAGTGTTCTAGCAGGTAGGGGTCAGGCTGACTGCTTCTTGTCCACCTTCAGACCCAAATGTTCAGGATGGCAAAAATGTGGTCAATGCTTTCTACAAAGCTCTCGGGAAAATTTAAGTGTGCAGGTGTGTCTCAGCTGTGTGAATCTACAAAGACATTACTCAAAGAACCATTTGTTTCCAAATGTAAAAATCAATTCAGAAATGTGTGTTATGACAAACATTAATTAGTTTTCCCCTTAGTCTCTATTGATTAGCCTTCAAAGTTCTGTCCCAATAACAGTGATGTCAATGCTCTTTCCTGATTAACTGTGCACAGCCTGTAGCGGTCCTGTTTAAACAGATACTTTTTACTCCTTAACCGAGTAATCCCCTACCACTACAGGAGAAATTCACTTCATCCACAGAAAAGAAAAGGCCAAAGTTCATTCTCCACTGCCAGGTTGGAAAGCTATAGCCCATGTCCCCCAATAGCTGTCCTTTCATAGCATTTGTACTGTGGGTTGGTGCACCTGAGTCACATAACTATGAATCCTGTTGCCCTTCCTCAAGTCTACTCATCAATGGCTGGCATGGAGGCTTCTTCCTTAATGTACAGGGGGCTTCTCTGTGGTTGCTACACCTGCAACTCCCCTCATGCAGCGCCACTACACAGCTAACCTACCGTAGAGGGCCAGGCTTTCTGCACCCTCTGTGAATTTCAGTCAGTGTGAATGAGATCCAAACATTTGCCACATATACTTCATTAATTTAAGCCCATGAAGGAAACTTTAATCAATGGCATGAAAGCAGAGTAAATATAATAATGACATAATGCCTCAAAATACTAAACAACCCCAGCTTAATTGATGGCTTTGATTCTCCAATTCTGAGTCAGTTTTGAAATATCACATTTTGTAATTCAAAATAATTCAGACTCTTGTGGACATAAGAAGATGGTTATTAAAGCAAGCCAAAATGATTTACCTTTAACCGAGCAAGTATCTTATTTATTTTGATTTCTTTAAAGCACTTATCTCCAGCTCTAGGCACTTGTATGACAAAACATTTTGTGAAACTCATTGCAAGGCTTACTTCTGAAGCAACAAAAAGACCCATCATTCATTATGCTGTAGGGCACAAGGTGATCAGCTGCTTGGAAATACCACCAACCCATAATACAGTACTGAACGATTGATCTAGCGGAGGGAGTCACTCTGCCTTCCTTTTAAAGCATGAAGTACAAGCCATTGCTAGAAGCAATAGGTGCAACTAGGCAAAAGCTAAGTGAGGCCAGGGGTAGAACATAATGTTTCAGGACAATTATATACTCTCTGTAATGTTGGTAGTGCTTGGGCTATTCTGGGTTGGAAAAAAATTATTTCACTGCATAGGAACTCTCTCTTTTTAAAAAGATGGCGGGTTTATAATAGTTTTTCAGAAAAATTGGAAAAAAAAAAAAAAAAAAAAAACTTACCACCCACGGTCTTTTTCTCTCAAGCATCTCTATTAAATCTAGATGACGCTTGCGTTCATAGTATCTCTCCACATCTTGTTTATACCGTTCATTTCTTTGCTTCATTTTCTCCAAGAAATTAGTTTTTTCTTGCAATGAATTCTGTCAGAAAATATATTTTACACTATTTATTTTGCTCTACTAAAATAACTAAATACAAAGGGGTATGCAGAAATTATGAAAAGTATGTCAACGAGAAGAAATTAAGGATTAGAACAGTAGCTTTAGAACAGTAGCTTTTTGTGTTTTAATTGCAACTGAATTTCATTTTTCAAAAAAAGGGAGAGTCAAACCACTAGTTATAGCCATCAGTACTGGAAGATGCAGGACAACTTTTCCCACATAATGGTGTGATGGAAACTCAAGTTTGATATAGGTAATGAGATGCAAGGCGGGTGAGCCAATATCTTTTATTGGACCAAGTTCTGTTGGTGAAAGAGAGACGCTTTCGAGACTACAAACTCAAAAGCATGTCTCTTTCACCACCAGAACCTGGTTCAATAGAAGATATTACCTCGCCCACTTTGTTTCTCTAATATCCCGGGATCAACATGGCTACAACAATGCAAACAACAACAGGTAGCAAGAGTAATTCAAACACAACCTAATCTTTAAAAAACAAACATTTTCTGATCAAACATATTATTCTCTACTGGTCAACAGGAGAGGGGGGAAACTATTTTTCATTACTGCATTATACATTTTGTTCTTTCTTGAATTAATTCTTTACTGAACAAAATATCTCTACTTTCACTAATTAGAAGAGATATTTTATAACTATTAGTTTTGAACCTCTTTATAATTCCTTTATCTCTCTTGCTTAGTTAGATTAACAGGTTATCACAGAGACTATAAAGATATTATATGGCAAACAAAGTGACAATTAATTATTAGCTTGGTATCTCCATAGTACAGGGGTCGGCAACGTTTGGCACGCAGCTCACCAGGATAAGCACCCTGGCAGTTTATTTACCTGCTGACGCGGCAGGTTCGGCCAATCGCGGCCCCCACTCGCCGCGGTTCGCCGTCCCGGGCCAATGGGGGCGGTGAGAAGCGGCGCAGGCAAGGGATGTGCTGGCCGTGGCTTCCCTCCGCCCCCATTGGCCCAGGACGGCGAACCTCGCCAGTGGGGGCCGCGATCGGCTGAACCTGCCGCGTCAGCGGGTAAATAAATGGCCCAGCCCGCTAGGGTGCTTACCCTGGCGAGCCGCGTGCCAAACGCTGCCGACCCCTGCCGTAGTACCTAGTCAATGTCACTGTTTGTCATATAATATTCTACCCCTTAAGTTAGGAGCTGTGTGCATGCCCCCGTTCAGCCCCATTTCCCTAACCATTATTATTCTTTATAACTGGAAAATAAATTATGTTAACATACTAAACTTTATTCAGAGGACAGGCAGAGATGAGATAGAGTACTGTTAATTGTTAAGCATTAATGGGTGTAATTAATTAGTTGTTTGATCTACAGACAATGGCATAAGTGATTGAAGCTGTGGCTGTACTAATGAGATGGCAGAGGCTTCATGTGCGCCCATTTTTTCCCTTTGAGTTTTCAGATTTCCCCCAAATCAATAATGTTCTGGACACTTATGCCTAGAACATTCCCAGAAATTTTGGACGTGATTGGATGTGGCGTTTAAACATTAATTGCATTACATACAGAAGACAAATGCCACTGAATTGAGTTTAAGGCCTTTGCAAGCTTGGCCAGTTAACTCTACATTGACACTCTCTTCCCTGGCCAGAAGCCCAACTTTTAAATAGGAATTCTTCCTTATTATGTCATTGTACAAGTGAGCATAAAGTCAGAAAAACAATTACTCCTGTAAAAGCATCACGTTGTACAAAACTACCTGACATCTACTTATTATTGATCATAGTTAAAAACAAAAAGAAACTGGAAAGTCTATGAAAATCCCTCCTACCACTGTCCCTCTATTATGTAGGTACTTACCTCAAGTTCTCTCTCTCTCTCTCTGAAGTTTTTTAGTTCACAGTGGAATTGGTACATTTCTGGTGGGCCAACTGATTTCTCTGTAGCTTCAAGCAGCTCAGTCTTGGACAGTTTTGCAAATTCCCCAACTTTGTCCTGCAAAGCAGAAACCAAAAACCAATGTAGTCACAGGTCTGTTATAATATTGCAAAAAAGTAATATTTTATTGCAATATATTGGCCTATCTCAAGCTAATATGCACGTACAACATAGAATTACATGTCAGACAGCTTTGGAAGTTAGTCAATAAATTATTATTAAATGTGCACTCAGTTATGTATTACAGCCAGCCCTGTAACTCTGTTATAGTTAGCATATGATCTATTCATAGTTCTCCTGGCTGAAAAATCTAATTGTTATCAAATTTTGTCCATGGCTTTCTGGGAATCACTTTGAACACTTCTCCAAACAAAAATAAACACACCCTGGAAAACCTAAGTGCTCAAAATTTCACTCTGCCACATTCACAGAATTTGTTCTAAGGTCATTTTCCTACACTGAAAAACTGATTTTAAAAAAAGATTAGCTACTGCATTAATAAACGTAGTTTAAACACCACCTGATTAAAATATGTCAGCCAGCATGTTTTAAAATGACACTTTTTACCCCTAGTCTAGAGAGCGTCTAATTAAATTTGTCTGTTCCCAAATTCAGACATGCTAGGAGGCTAACTACCTACATGATGGAGCTCTCTGCTACTTTTCTTTTCCCAAACATACCCAGGTTCCTCTTGGCTTTGTTCTGAGAATGTATCATATATTTAAAGATACTTAATACTTTAGATTATTTTTCATCCATAGACTCAAGGCACTTTCCAAACTAGGGCAAATATCATGACCCCCAATTCAATGAGATACGGGGGGAAAAGTAATTTGCCCAAGATCACATAACAAGCCTAGTGCAGGCCTCCAGCCTCCTAAACTTGATCCCTATCCATTGGACCATGCCATCTCCAACACATGCTCCCTTATAATGGAAGATTAACTAATTTGACAAAATTAGTGAGCCTTAAAACATTATGCATGCCATACACACCCGCGCACACACACAAATATTAAAAATAATTTATGACTCAATGGTTAAAATTGGGTTTTTTTGTTTGTTTTTTAACCCTTTTTGGCCTTCCAAAGAGCTACCTCCAGTCCCTCTACTAAAACGTCACAATCCCCTTCTCCCTCCCTCCCCCCAAAAAGCAGTACTCAATTTGTATCTGTTATTGTCTCTCCTACCTGAGGAAGAAACTGGCACAGATTGCCCACTTGGATATTTAAGGCTGCAATCTGCTCCTCTACTATTTTCAGGGTTGAAGGCTTTTTATTGACAAACCACACTGATGCATTGTTTGCTACATGAATCTCACGTTTGATAACGAGATTTTTAGGAGTCTTAAACCTGATTAATAGAAAAAAGAGATGTTAAGTGTTTACACTTTTAGCAACTTTGGAAATATACATGAAGGGTACGTCCAGAGTACTCGCCGAATCAGCGGGTAGTAATCGATCTATCAGGGATCGATATATTGCGTCTCATCTAGACACGATATATCGATCCCCAAACGCGCTCCCGTCGACTCCGGAACTCCACCAGAGCGAGCAGCGGAGTCAACGGGGGAGTCGCAGCCGTGAGGACCCGGGGTAAGTCAAAATAAGATACGTTGACTTCAGCTACACTATTCCCGTAGCTGAAGTTGCGTATCGGACTTCAACCCCCTGACCCCCACCCCCACCCCAGTGTAGACCAGCCCACAGACTGCACTGGTAACACATCTTGTTGCTTTAAGTAAAAAAGCTCCAAAATTTCTGATGGTAATGACTATCACTAGCAAGTGAATAATAGGTTTCAAATGTTAATACAAAATTACTGGATACTAGAGATATTCAAATTCAGGAATGTAATAGGAACTTCTGCGTATTATCTAATGGTACAAGGTGACGAGTTCATCCTACAAGCCATTACTCACAAAAATACTCCTTGCTCACATGACTAGACCCATTAGTTCCTGAAAAATCTTCACTCAACTGAAGCCAATGAGATTATTCATGTGAGTATACTAATGTGAATATATCAGTATAATTGTTTCAAAAACATGTGTGAACAGTAGCAATATTTAACAAGTTCTAAAGTAACTGTAGTAAATAGATTTTTAAAAAACACACATAGCTATAGTTTAAAACATCTGAAATGTCTCTGTTACTGCATAGTACAGATTTAGATGTGTATGTATATTCCATTTATATTGTACTCATTCCTGAGGAAAACAATCTTGTAGTACTAAACTAACAAGTATTACTTTTTTATTTTCTGTTTAAAACACTAAAAGTACAGTATACCAGATACCTCACAAATAAATATGCAAACAAGATCCCTGTACTGAAATGCTTACCATCTAATTAGCAAAACATAGGGGATGAGATGTATCAGCAAGCAAATAAGCAGTGAAGTCAGCATTTGATCTTGAAATTGCCATTAATTTGGTTTAGTTTATTTTTCTAGTGTCTCTTCAGTTAACACTTCTTTAAAAGGAGAGAATTAGGTTTATAAGGTCTTTTGGAAGAAGTTTATTTTAAGCAGGGACTTAAAGGAACAGAGCTTGAAAGAAAAGGTGGGGTTCCAAGCATGAGGGGCTGCATGGAAAGCAGCACTAAGATGTGAGTGGGATAAGGATGTGAATACCTTTATCGTGAAGCCTATGCCTTCCTTATAAATGTCTACCGTGTCATTAATGATATTCCATTACAGTCACAGTCAAGAATGCTTCCCCACTATATACATGATGATCTTGATATTAGTTATGATTATAGAGTCAAATTCACCCAAGCTGGCACAGAGGGGTACACATTTCAAGTTCTAAAGGGCATTAGGTGTCCCATCAGTAAGTAGTCCCATATTTGGTCACTTCCTCATTCTAATCCTTCATCTGAAAACTTCCCTATTAATTAAACAAACTATTGAATTAGATTTGGACTTCTGCATCTAACACAGCTAATGGTCTCCATAGACCATTAGACCCTCTCCATACTTCAAGTGAGATATGATTGGGTTACTTAATTTATCTCTTTTGACCTGCCTTACTACTTCCCAGAGAACAGTGTGACCTGGAGACCCATTGCAGCACCAACTGCCCCAGACTGTCTCACTTTGGCCCTTTTCACAAGACTGAATGCCCAATGATCTAGCTTTATATCTGAGAGCCAAATCCCATCTTATCTTGATCACTGTATTGACAGGGCTCATGCAAGATCTGTCCTCTGTCCCACTTCTTATCAAAACAGCATCTTTAATATATGCTGAGATTCACAAAAGGTTATATGCTGTTAATGTGTAACACAGGTAGTATCTTTATTAGGTTGATCTTTTCTATGAGAGAGTAGAAAATTCAAAAAAGATTTAGGGCTAGATTTTTAGATGTGCTCAGCACCCACAACTGGGATCAGGATTTCGAAAGAGTGTGGCTCCCAATTAGGCATCTAAATGAATTGGCCAGGTTTCCTAACAGGCTTAGCCCTGGGTGTTGTCAAATTTTCAGAAAAGTTCCTCCATGGGTGGTGAGCATTTGAGAACTCGGTCAGCCACTTCATTTGGGTGCTAAATGGGAACTAAACAAGTTTTGAAAATTTGAGCCTGGAAAAGCATTAGGGGGATCTCTTTAAGGCTTGTAGGCATCCTTTGACTTTGGCAGTATAGTCAATGTGTGTCCAAGATCACCCCTTCATTACGTGTTTGGAAAATCCTCTCCCCTCCATTAAGTAAAAGGTTATCCTTGGCCACAAAGGTGGTCTAAGTAACCCATTTTTGCAGAATTTAAGTTATTTTGAAGATCTAGCCATTGAAGCTGATCATTGCCCTAGTTAACCTTCAAAAAGCTATCTTCACAAGTCCCCAAACAGCATTAGTATTCTGCTGCTGCTTACAACCTTGCTGAACAGAATGACCAAATTTGTTAATGGTTCAGAAATTACTATTAAGATTCCTGGAGGAGAGTAATGAAATTGTCAAGAATCACTTTTACTCTGCTACTTGGGAGCACTAAGAGCAAGCACCCTAGCTATTTGGGATAAGGGTATGGTGGAAGAGAGGACTCAAAGAAAGTGAAGAGCTAGTCTGCACTCCCCGCACTATGCCCTCACAACAGCCTGGAAGCTCTGGGTGAAGGAAGATAATTCCTTCTCCCTTGCAGCCTACAAGGGGAGATACAGCATGAAGAAAAATGAAGGAATTCCAACTGATCAGAAACTCCTAGCCACAGACAGATGTGAAAGGTGGAGTTCCACCATCTTTGATTTTTCCTACACTTTTGTTAAATCAAGAACATTACAGAAATGTATGACTTTCACAGAGCAAACTAGATATCATCTACATAAGATACTATTCTGGACTCCAGTGATCCTATTCATCCTTTCTCTGATATTTCACTTTGTGCTCTAATTGTGGTATGCCATTAGCCTGTCCCTTTCTCTCCCGATTCATAAAATAGCATTTTACTCGGTAGCAATTCTACAAAAAAGGCCATTTTTTTTGCGGGGGTGGGGGGGAATTAAATGCACCCACCCTACACACACCTATATCATTTGGAAGCTTATTTTACATATGTTTAGATGAGGTATAATGTGGAGCTGCCAAGTAGTGCTGTAGGTCTACAGGTGAGATGAAACAGTGGTTCCCAGAATGAGGGGAAAAAAGTGGCCAATTTTTTTTTTTGCACAGTTCCAGAAACACTGACACATGACTATGACTACAGTTTTAGTTTAAGTTAATTTCAACACCTTGATGTGGTGTTTACTGATCAAAGGTACCAAACGAGAGTGTACAGAGATTTTTATTGGTTTTGCATGGGCAAGTATTTTTTTCCCCCCCAAATTAAGCTGTTTAGATATGGCTGAAATCAACATTCTGCAATATAACATGAAATGTTTTCACACTGCATATTCTTAATTGTCAAAATACATATCACAAGTAATAACAATATTTTCTATACTTTCAATTAAAATTTGCCGACCATATCAATTTCACGCTGAAGATTGCATGCCCATAGTTTGTACCAGAGAGTGGGAACATATAAACGTACATGAATTCCTAATGTAATGCTTCTCTATTGTAAGTTTTACTACGTACAATGTAGCATCTAGTCTGCCCGATGGAAGATTTTAATTTGTAATTGCCTTTGCATGTACCACTAGCCTTTGAAATATTCTATAAACTAGCTTTTTAATTCAGTGACAGTTATACACAGGTCAGTATTACTGTTAGATGACAATACACAGCTTCATACAAGGGTTCAGTCAAAGTGCTCACTAAACAAAAATGGTAATTTTGATACTAATATTTAGAACTAATTCTGTATACTTGTACAAAATGAAAAATGGTGGCAATGTTAACAATTTACTTTGGGAATTTTATCTCTATAGGAAAGTTACAGTATATGAAGACATGGAAGTACAAGCCCCTTTAAGCTTCCATCAAAGATGATGTGCCACCAATGCTCTGTCCCAGGGGCTGTTTTCAGAAATATGCAAGCAAGTTGAATTTGGCATGTCAGAGTTGTACTGAACCAAGGAAAGAAAAACAGACTGAATCTGATCAGAGACCATCACATTCATCTGCTTCTATTGCCACCACAGCAAGCACATCCTGCAGCGATTGGTCCTGTTGCATTGTTTGCTTGAGAAAAACCACGCAAGAAAGACAAGAGAGCAACAAATCTAATGGAGGCAGCATTTCAAAGAGGAGAAGATGACATGTTCTGCAGAATATCTGTGGAAGACTTAATTGCTAAGGATGCAGTTGAAGAGATAGACAATGATCTTATGTGCCAGAAGGCTCTTCTCTTGTCCAAGCTGCTAAAAAGATAAGCTCTGCTTTCATCAGATGTAGAAACTGCAAGCTATTCCAGTAGCACATTACAGACAAAATCAGAAAAACACTATGGTTCTGCAATTTCATTCCATGCACAGCATGGACAAGGAAAGTCTACCATTGCTCTGTGGAGAACAGTAACATTAGCTGATACTATTCAAGCTGCTAGTAATCTGAAGCAGGAACATCCCCAAAATCTTTGGTGAGTGAGCCTGATGAACTGCTTTCAAACGTACAAGTGGTTTTGCATAATGCTGCTTCAATCCTTTGGTCTGAAATAGCCGAAATGAAAGCCTCAGAATATTATCTAAAGCCAGGTGATTGTCATTTATCGAGGTCAGCTACTTTTGTGCCCCATTTGGTACAGGAGTTTGTCCTTCGGTTGATAAAGAGGTATTTAATTCAGCCAGCAATGAATATCATCCTTCAGAAGATATTCAAAGGTGCTTCTCAATTGCAGAGTGCATATATTTAACAGTTCCACAATTATCACACCATGAATTTGGGTCGTCCAATTAATTGACATACTACAGCTTCATAACTGATGCAGAATCCATGATGAGCTGAGGTGGTCCATCACTAGTGCTCCAAAAACTCCAGGAGGTGTGTTTATTCCAAATGGAGTTGTACCACTTGACGCCGCTGTAATTCTCATCCATTAAGGAGATGATAATATAGGGCAGGGTGGCCAAACTGTGGCTCCGGAGTCACATGCGACTCTTCAGAAGTTAATATGCGGGTCCTTCTATAGGCACCGACTCCTGGGCTGGAGCTACAGGTGCCAACTTTCCAATGTGCTGGGGGGTGCTCACTGCTCAACTGCCCTTGCTCTTCCTCCCTCCCTCCCCACGAGCCTCCTGCATGCCACAAAACAGCTGTTCGGGAGGTGCGGGGAGGGAGGGGGAGGCGCTGGCAAGGCTGCTGGGTAGTGGGAGCTGCTGACGTATTACTGTGGCTCTTTGGCAATGTACATTGGTAAATTCTGGCTCCTTCTCAGGCTCAGGTTGGCCACCCCTGATATAGGGTATGTCTACACTGCAGAAAAACACCCTTGGCTGGCCCAGGTCAGTTGATTTGGGCTCACAGGGCTCAGGCTGCAGTGTTATAAAATTGCATTGTAGACATTTGGGCTTGGACTGGAGTCTGGGCTCTGAGACCCTATGACAGGGGAGGGTCTCAGAGCCCAGGCTCCAGCCCAAGCATCCATAAAGTTGCAGTATAGTCCTCCAATCCAAGCCCAAGCACCACAAGCCCAAGTCAGCTGACCCAGGCCAGCTGACCCAGGCCAGCTGCAAGTGTTTTATCGCAGTGTAGATATACCCATAGACAAAAATGTAGAGACCACTGATGGAAAGAAGGCCTTCTACTCAATGGCTAGAGTGGTATTTCAAGAACAGTCTGCAGATATTTCTTGTGATGCTGGACTACCATTGAACCATGGGAAAGAAAAGACACTTACTTTCTCCAGGCAATCAAAATTTCTTATGCTATCTGAAGCATTTGAAAAACCTAGAACACCTCCAGAACAGACTACGCATGAAAAAATATTTGAGAAAAACTCATTACCTACAAATGAACACTGGCTGAGATCTCTCCTCTGGTCTTTTAAGACTACTACCTTGTGATGTCCTACCAATACCAAATGACAATGATATTGTTAGAGAGACAAGGTGGGTGAGGTAATACCTTTTATTGAAGCAACTTCTGTTGGTGAGAGAGAGAAACTTTTGAGCTTACACAGAGCTCTTCTTCAGGTCTGGGAAACTAAATTAACTAACTAATCATCCCTTGAAATATGCGTTAACTACTTATGTTTAACAATCTGTTCAAATCTTGCATTTAGCAGTGACACTTGGAGTTAGTTTCCCAGCCTGAAGAAGAGCTCTGTGTAAGCTCAAAAGTTTGTCTCTCTCATCAACAGAAGTTGGTCCAATAAAAGATACTACCTCACTCACCTTGTCTCTCTAATATCCTGGGACCAACATGGCTACAACACCACCACATATAACAATGGGTGATACTGTTCACGTTCAAGTGATTGTATTTTGGACTGGTTTCAACCACAAGCTTGCACCAAAGAGTTAGTGCATATGCACATGGCAGGTGCATATGCACTAACTCTAGCTCCAAAGAGCAAAGTATGCCACATTTATAGGCAAGCAGCAGATATGATTGATTTGGTTGACTTAACGTACTACTGTGGATGCCAAACCAGCTGCCATGGCCACAGTCTATACTAAAATACTGAAATGTAAAGAAATGTCAGCAGCTCTAGGACAACAGCATGCTGTTCAGATCAGGGATTCAGACCATCTATGTTGTTGCTCAGCAAGTGAAATGGACCTTCCCAAATGAACCTGGTAACAATGTGATTCACTTGGGTGGTTTTCACACCCTGTGCTGCTTTATTGCATGTACTGGGAAATTTTGAGGAGACTCAGGATTGCTAGACCTTGCTGATTCTGATGTACATGTAGCTTGCACTGCAGATCAAATGCTTGCTGGCAAGCAATTCAGCCATGCTCTATGTGGCTTGACTCTAGCATCTGAGGCCTGGAGCATGCTATACAAATGTATTATTAGATTTTGTTTTACCATTTAGATAGTTATTGTAAGGCTGTGAGATCAAAGAAATCCAATTTTATGTCCTGAAATACAGTCATTAAACTAACAGAAAAGAATGCAAATATTTCGCAGTGGTCATTTTAACACGTTGATGGTGTCACTGTTTACCCCATTTCTATGGTAACAGAAATGCCATACCTCACCTTAAAGCAGACACAAGCTTTCAGATAATGTATGACTTCAAGTTAAGCATGTAGACGAGTGTTTGCAGCAGAAGTTAACATTTTTATTATAAACTATTTCTTAGTGACAAAATCTTACTTCCAAAACAAAGTGTATAAGTATAGTTTCATTGTTAAGTGATTAAAAATAAATACATATTGGCCAAGTTTTTCAAAAACAGGATGTTAAAGTTACGCTCCTAAATGTTTAGGCACCATATTTCGGGTGGTATTTTCAAAAGCATGAAAAGTAACTTTGGAGCACAATTCCCAATGACTTCAAACCCTGATGAAGGAGTATAGCATACTCAAAGCTCTTCAGCCTTTTTAACTTGTGAAAGTTCAATGTATCAGATGGCAGAGCTGGTTTCAATTATCATACAGGGGCTCTTTGTATCAAATTTTGCATTTGATTGAATTGTTCCCCCAGTAAGGATGTTACTGAGACCCTACACTTGTCATTTTCAGCACAAATTTTTGTAATGTGAGATTTCTCAGTAAAAGAAGTCTATGTAAAAAACTTGCTTTAGGAAGGGCGGTACTATCTGTCCCTGAGATTTTATTACATTTAAGCCATTTGACAGGCTATTTTTATCACATATAGCATCTATGTACCTTGTTCAAATAGACATAACTATGCTGAGAATAAACTAAGTGAGGTTTATTCTTCCAAGAAGATTAACTTATCCCATCAGTAATGCACAGGGTTTGCAGTCTACTTTGTGACTAACCACAAATGTCTCGAGTCCACTTCCACCGTATATACGCATGTCCCGATCGTGCCACTTTCCTCTGCCTTTCTTTACTTTCTTGTACTAAGATCTACCTTGATTAGTTTTGATATGGTGCTATTATTCCTTGTTCTTTTCTTACCACTTTCTGCCTCTATTTACAATATTTTGTATCATCAGAAGCTGGGCATCTATCATATTCAGTTTCTTTCTCTTCCACTTGTCTACGTATTCCTTGAATAGCCTCCTGGATTTTGCTAATTCACTCTTCCTGTACCACCCACATTGTGATAGGCCTCTCTCTGAGACAGTATTCTCTGCATGACAGCAAAATTCTCATTCTCTGACGTGTGTTTGGAGAGACTTCTGTTTACGCCTTAGAACAAGGTTGGCTAGCTCCATTCCACAAGAATACGTAATGCCCATCTCTGTTATAAAACCACAATATCTTGTCTTTAAACTGTATGTTACAACATGTAAATCTTCAAACACACCAGAATAGGAAACTAAGATATACAAAGAAGAAAATCTCAAAAGATCTACTGGGGTGAAGTAGATTTTTTTAAGTCCCACCTTTTCCTATTATTGTCCATTCATCTAAGGTGTTGTCTGGTATTGTATTGTCCAGGTGAAAGACTGTAGCACCATCTTTAACAAACAAAACACACACCTATACTACCCCACACCTCCTTTCTGGTAATGCAGTCCTTGCTATCTTCCTTTTTTACTTCCTTTTCTTCCTTAATTACTCATAGAATCTTGTTATTAGGATGATGGTTGTACTTTGTTTCCATGCTCAGGAGAAAAAAAGACAGATTCCCTTTCATTAGCCATGATTTTCCCCCATTATAGTTTCTCTCCTTTGATTTAAAAAGGAGAGCAACAGAACCCCATCTTGAGCTGAGGAAGCAATCATTCCATATTTCTTCTTTCTTTCTCCAATTCTGCAACCAAATTCCCACTCATCATCAAGCCATGCAGCTGTTGGCAGGTCAGTTATTCCTTGTCCTAGAACCAACTTCTCTACCAAGGTTCACTGTTTCCTCAAGATCTAGGATAACCTCCTTCAGTTTTCTCCTCACAGGTAATCAGCTGTCACCTTGGCATCTCTTTCCTACCCAATCAATATTTTTACTAGTTTATCAGCTTCTAATATCACCTCCTGTGCTTGGTTTCAAAGAAGTCTCTTCAGAATGGGTCAGTCTTTGTTCAACCGCCCCATCCAGGTTTAAGGCCAACTGTTTGGTCCCTTTAGGTCTACAAGAAATGTTATGCTACCTTTTATTACTTTACCCTGCCTCTCCTCCCTCCCTATTCTTCTGTCTGTTGTCTTTTCTGTTTGTTTGATGCAGTCTAAGTTCTTTGGAGCAAGAACCCAACAAGTACTATGCAAAGATATGTTGCAATGTAAGGTTGGAGAAAGGATCCTGAAGAGTTTTAATGTTATTTTTATTAAATACAGAACAATTTGGATACAATTACATGTTATATTAATGGTTATTATAAGTGTTTACATAAAACAGTATTTGCATCACAACATTAAATACACTAAAATCTAACATGATTAAGTCAAGGCACTTGCTTTCTATATATGACTTTTCTTTCCTTTTCTGCATGCCGGGAGCCTCCCTTAAAGATTAGGCAAGCTGCAGCAGAAAATGACAAATTGTTAGCTAGCTAATGGATATTTCTTACAAACCAGTTATCTGACACTTTAAAATTTATTACACTAAGCTTGTGCTTCAATAAAGTACTCTTTACACACCACAAATCACCAGTGCCTCAATAGATGCTGTCTACAACACTTTTTACAAACCTGTTTATTAAAACAAAAGCACAAGATAAAGTCAGCAAAAATGGTTTCAGTACTTACAGTTCAATTTCAACCAAGCCTTTTGAGCAACCTCGCTTTACATACAGGCCTACCTGCAGAGCAAAAGTTACAGGAACCATTATTCTAAAATATTAAATACAAAAGGTATCTATTAAACATATATTTAAAAATCAGACTTAAAAGACAATTTAGATTTAATGACTGATTTGGAATAGGTATGCCAATAACTAGTACCAATTTACAATGCTGCCATGCATACAATTCCCTCATATGTAGTTACAATAAAGATTATGCCTGGGCAATAACTAGAGAAATCCTTGTTACGAGGAAATTAGAATTTTATACAAAACTTCTGCCTCCCTCCCTCTCTAAAGCTTCAGTTTCTTCTACAGAGGAAAGAGAGAATATGGCTCTTTTTTGTCTAAAAAGAGCTCTACAACAGTTTTTTGTACTTCACGATTTGCTCCAAGACTGATCCCCTATATTAGACTGGCCCTTGAATCAAGTTACACAGAAGAAGGAATTTTAGACAGTCACATTTTGCCTACTGCTAGAAAATACAAATGAATGTGATTAAGATATGAGTACACTAATTTAGCTCCAAGCCCATCTATTTTTACAAAAAATTGAACCCTTTGGGCATGGGGAGGAAAAAGTCATTAAGAAGTCTGGAACAGTTAAAGGGATTCAGCCAATTCCTGACAGCTATATAATCCATCCATTATCACTAAACCAACTTTAAATATACCCTCTTAAATTTTCAAAAACACATATAAAAAGGTCAAACCAACAAATAAGTAGATTAGAAAATCCTACTGCCTATTCAAAAGGTCCACTTTCAATATACCATAAATACACTACACTTTCATAAAGGAGAAGTGTATTATTAAAGAAAAAAATGAAATTTTATTCACCTCTAACCAAAGTTCTTAAAGATGGACTCTACATATTCATATTCATGGAATATGCTGACAGTGCAGCTCTGATGGTGGAACCTTCTTGTAGCAGTGCTCGTTGGAGCATTTTACTATCAGGGCTGCAATGTCACTGCAATATATGAACAGGATGTGCTGAGCCCATCCAAAGAAATACATTTAGTGATTCTCTACACATAGAGTTGTTCCCAATTAACCCCATATGTTGACATTCTTACTCCGGAATAAGAGTTATTTGTTCCTGCTTAGCTGAACATGTATCTAAAATGCATTAAGATAAACAGGTACAAGGCACTCTTATTCTGGACTAAGAGTGTTCATATTGCCAATAATGCTGTCAATAACACATTTCAACACTCTATAAGGCTCTTACCCAAAAGCATTATGTACCCCCAAACCCCCTAATTTGCTCTCTAACACAAAGCCATTTGATATCAATTATCAACTGATAAGTACCTCAGACTTTCACAGATTCCATGCATTTTGGAAGCTCTGATGAAAAAGACTTAAAAGTGATTAAAGTAATAAAGTGAAACACTGAAAATGTAGAAATTAACACTATTCCTACATGCTTCAATTTCTCTAAGTAGGCTGTGTTAGCTGGAAAATTTAAAGCGGTCCCAACATGAATCAAGTGCTTCCAGACCGAACACAAAAGCTCAGTCAGGTTAATAAGCAGAAGACCAACATTACTGCTGCAGAGCTCTTTGTAGAGCTACAGCAGAGCTGGACAATTCAGAGAGGTTTTGTTTCTGCAGCAGATTGACCTGCTGAGGTATTATTATCCACCTGGAGTTTACAAAGCACCAGGCTATTCCTACTGGAGTGGGCCCTAAATTATTAAGTTAAATGTCTAGATCTCAAAAATTTGCACTCACCTTGTCTGCACGCCCTATGAAAGAAGGTTTTCCTGCCAATCCCAGACAAATGGCACAAACAATGCTTGACTTTCCTGTTCCATTAGCTCCTACTATCATGTTCAAATGGGGTCCTGGAGACACTTCACAATTATCATATGTTCTGAAAGAAACCATCATTTTAGGCTAATAGACAGCGATATAGACCAGAAAAATCAATCACAGTTTCATGCAAAACAAGCATATTTGCCTCAGCGCCATTCTGACATTGTTTTAAATATGATAAAGCAATACTTCTAAGATTGAAGTCTTTTCTAAACATTGTTTTCTAGAAAAGCTCAACACATGGCAAAAAACCCTAATCCCATATCATTTAACAGTGTAATGAAAATATACCAGCTGCAGCACGTCTATCCTTTACCGTGACGACTGCGGAGAATGAAAAGCTGAGAGTAAAATCGTGGCTCCACTGAATCAACTGCATAGCCCCCCTTAACATCAATGGAGCCAAGATTTCACCATTAATATTTTACCCATCTGTCAAAACAGCAACCAAAAAATGTTAGTCTTTTATGGAAAATGGACAAGTTGAATTTTGCAAGGCTGATTTAAACACTTTTTGTTCAGTTGATTGTTTCTACATCCGTCAGATTTGACTCAGGTAGGCAGAGGGCTGTCTCCTGTAGTTGCAGATCTTAGAAGGCATAACCTGTACCAAAGGCCTGTGTGATACCACAGCAAGCCAGATCTAAGATCTGCAGCATAGTTCCCAGCTTCTGTCAGTAGACTGAAATTTCCAGTCCAATCTGAAATTTCTGTGATAAATTCATTTAGTTACAAAATCTGAGAATTTTAATTAAAACTAATATTAAAGAGCTCTTTGGGGTGGAGACAATGGTTTTGTTATATGTTTGTACAGTGCCTAGCACACTGAAGTCATGATCTATTACTTAGTTCCTAAGTGCTAATGCACTACAAATAATTAATACAATTAATACATCAGTACTGTACCTCCTGTGCATTTATTTTTACATTAAACTCAGTATCTTCTACTGTCCATTCCTTTTAAATTTTCCAATTGCCAAAGAGATTTTACTGACAACTTAGCCGCACTGTAGAAGAGCTCAGGGATATAAGTAATGGCTTGTCTTCATGTATAGTGGTACAGCTGTGCCACTGTACCACTTCACTGCAGAGGCTACTATGGGCACGTCTTCACTACCCATCGGATCGGCCGGTAAAAATCGATCTATTGGGGATTGACTTATCGCATCTAGTGAAGATGCGATAAAAATCGATCCCCGATGGCTCTGCCATCAACTCCGGAAATCCACCGCGGCAAGAGGCAGAAGCGGAGTCGATGGCAGCGCGGCAGCAGTCGACTCACCGCCGTTCTCACAGCCAGGTAAGTCGACCCGAAATACGCAACTTCAGCTATACTATTCATGTAGCTGAAGTTGCATATCTTAGGTCGACCCCACCCCCCGTTAGTGTAGACCTAGCCTATGTTATCGGGAGAGCTTCTCCTGTTGGTGCAGTTTGTCCACCTCCCTGAGGGGCAGCAGCAGCTATGTCGGTGAGAGAAGCCCTCCTGTCAACACAGTACTGTCTACCCAGGGGTTAGCTGCAACAGTTATACTGATAGGGGTCTGTAAAGTAGATCTCCTGTAAAGGGTTTGGCTGCTGGGGATTTTGGCATCTGAAGAGGAGTGGGAGACAGGCTGTGGGGCAGACAAATAACCTAAATGTTTCTTCTTTAAAAGATCAGCAGTTGAATACTTCATGCTGAGGCTTAAACTGCCATACTTTAGGTGTCAGTGTTAATCTATTGTGATACATAAGGCAGTCCACACCTCCAAAAGCAGTTGTTTCCCAATCTGCCTGTAGAGTCAGGAAGACATCAGTGCTGACTTTACATTTACCTTTTTAAGGTTTCTGGCCCCAGCCGTAACGCTAGAACAGATTTTTCTGGAGGTGTGGAACACGAAAGGCCTGGGAAGGCCACCGCGAAAGCTAGCCAGTACACGGCGTTTGTGAATGCCCAAGCCGCTTGTGAATGACGGCCAGGTGCTATCCAACACTGAAGGTACAGCCATGACACACACGCTGCCCGTCTTACAAGGCGGCCGACACCCGGCCACTCTAGTCTCGTGAAGCCGCTAGTGCGAGGAACTAGGCCGGCCCCAGTAGCCAGAGCCCAGCAGTTAGAGCACCGGGGGGAGGCAGAAGCCGCACTGGCCCCACTGGCAGAGCAGCGGCACCGGCCAGCGAGCTCTGCCCACACGTCTGGGGCCCCCGCGTTCCCACACTGGAGCCGGGCTCCCTCCCACTATCGCACGTGACAGCAGGGGCGGCGCCGCCAGCGCCCAGGGCCCCATTTGCGACCCAGCCCCAGGCCGGGCCGAGGGGAGCCTGGCGTGATCCCCTGACTCCCGGAGCTGGGCCCTTAGCTGAGTGCCAAATACCCCCGTCCTCGCCGCCCAGCGGGCGGCGAGCAGGGACTCGCGGTGCGGCCGTAGCCCCCCAGCACGATCCGCCGCCCCCCCTCGCCCCAGCAGCAGGGGGCGCCGCACTCACAGGAAATTCTCCATAGTGACCCTGACTATAGAGCCCTCCACGAAGGGCGACTGCGGCTGCTCCCGGCCGCTTCCCTCTGGCCCGGCAGCCCCGGTGCCTCGCTTACTCCACCCGGCGCCACTGCCGCTAGTGGCGGCCCCGAGTTTCCGTTTGCCCGGGGCCGCCATCTTTGCGCCAACCTGAAGCACCGCCCACCACCTGAAACTTTTGTCGCGCGCCCTTAAGCTGAAAACGAGCCCGACACGCGCACCCTGTTCCCATTGGTAGACAGAGTGGGACGGAAGGGGAGAGGCATAGTCCGTTGGCTAATGGAATGCCGGGCGTCACGTGAAACCTCACTGGTTGAAAGAGAGGTGGGGCCAAGTCGTTACTTTCAGTTCAGTATAAAGGGTCCGAACGCGCGAGACTGATGGGAGAAGCTTTCCCACAAGCCAGCTAGGGCACGTGGTGCATTTGTGACGTTGGCTGTTGCGGGCTTTCTGATAGGGCTTCTCTTTTAGGGTTTTATATGGTGATTGCGGGGGGGGTGGTAATAGCGTCCCAACTTGAACCCTTGTCTTTGCGTAGATGGCGCGCCTTATTTGCATACAACGGAATCACAAAGGGTTGTCCCCCACCTTACAAGAAAACTACCTACGCCTCGCAGCCTGCTGTGCAGCCATCAAAGACTACATTGCCCAACACGCAGCGCGGCAAGCGGGCAGCGCCGTTCCTTGTGACTGGCTGAGCATTGCATGCTGGGAGACGTAGTTCTCTTGAGCCCCCTGCCCCTTCCCTACTCTGGGGGCTGCTGTTCTCTGGTTTGGGGTGGGAGGAGGTCTCTGTTTTCCCTGGCGGGACTGTTTGCCCTATGCGCTAAGCAGGCTCAGCCTTTCGGGCTGGGGAAGGAGGGGAATTGCTTACCCCACCAGCTGCCTTCACCCAGGGCCATAGGGCAACCCTAAAACTGCCTAGACCGGTCTCTGACACTGGGTTTCTGCATTAAAGTGGTGACAGCAGTCCTCCCTGCTGTGCAAGTGCCAGGACAGGCCCGAGACTGCTGCACTGCTTGTCCTATGCTGCTGAGGTGGTGGAGGTGGTCAGTTATGGTCACGGCGCTGACACCTGTGGACAATTTTATAAGTGTTGTATAAAAATGCTAGATTTCTAAATACTATGATGGGTGAACTGGAGTGTCTGGTACTATTAGGTGAGAATATTGATGTAAATGAAATCACAGAAACGTAGTGGACGTTTGATAATCCATGGGACACTAATACCACAGTATAAAATATATAGGAATGACAGAGTAGATTGCACCCTTGGGGAAGTGGCACTATACATGAAAGAAAGAAGAGAGTCAAATATAGTAAAAACAACAAGGAGTCTGGTGGCACCTTAAAGACTAAGAGATTTATTTGGGCATAAGCTTTCGTGGGTAAAAACCTCACTTCTGCAGATGCATAGAGTGAGTTACAGATGCAGGCATTATATACTGACACATGGAGAGCAGGGAGTTACTTCGCAAGTGGAGAACCAGTGTTGACCGGGCCAATTCAATCAGGGTGGATGTAGTCCCCTCCCAATAATAGATGAGGAGGTGTCAATTCCAGGAGAGGAAAAGCTGCTTCTGTAATGAGCCAGCAACTCCCAGTCCCTATTCAAGCCCAGATTAATGGTGTTGAATTTGCAAATGAATTTTAGTTCTGCTGTTTCTCTTTGAAGTCTGTTTCTGAAGTTTTTTGTTCAGACTTCAAAGAGAAACAGCAGATCTAAAATTCATTTGCAAATTCAACACCATTAATCTGGGCTTGAATAGAGACTGGGAGTGGCTGGCTCATTACAGAAGCAGCTTTTCCTCTCCTGGAATTGACACCTCCTCATCTGTTATTGGGAGGGGACTACATCCACCCTGATTGAATTGGCCCGGTCAACACTGGTTCTCCACTTGCGAAGTAACTCCCTGCTCTCCATGTGTCAGTATATAATGCCTGCATCTGTAACTCACTCTATGCATCTGCAGAAGTGAGGTTTTTACCAACGAAAGCTTATGCCCAAATAAATCTCTTAGTCTTTAAGGTGCCACCAGACTCCTTGTTGTTTTTGTAGATACAGACTAACATGGCTACCCCCTGATACTCAAATATAGTAAAAATCTTAAATGAGTTAAACTGTATGCTAGAATCTCTATGGATATAAATTCCATACTTGAATAAGAGTATAGCAGTAGGAATATACTACCGACCATCTGACCAAGATGGTGATTATAACATACTCTGGGAGATTAGAGAGGCTATAAGAATAGAAAACAGTAATAATGGGGGATTTTAACTATCCCCATATTGACTAGGCAAATGTCACCTCAGGACAGGATGCTGAAATACAGTTTCTAGACACCATAAATGACTGCTTCTTGGAGCAGCTAGTCCTGGAACCCACAAGGGGAGAGGCAATACTTGACTTAGTCCTATTAATTTCATTAAAGCAGTCCTATCATACCATGTGCCAGCAAGAGGATCTTCAGGAGGGAAGGTGATTTTATATTCCGAGGAGCAAGGGGCAGGAGAGAAGCTAGGAGCAGGGCTCAGATGATTTAGGGTTAGTCAGATGAAGAGTTCCTGGCATGGGGACAGGTTAGCAGCTGGTCTCTTAGTATTGTTTGCTGACACCGAAGCCCTTACATTTTTAATATGGATCAAAGTGCCATTTTTAATTCACTCCTCTATCCCCTCCCTGATATTTGAAATTGGGAAGAGTAAAAACTATTGCTGTTACAAAAAAATTTATTAAGATGATTTCAAACTGAGGGTGGTGTTATTGTCTTTTCCACAAGATGGCAGCATAATCTAGCAATTCTTCCACAGAGAAAGAATTTTAAAGGCATAGGGGATATATAGTAATTAATAAACAACTCCTTCAGGAATATGCATGTTTTAGCTATTTGCAATCAACTAGGGAGCAGGGGCAGAGATAACCAGCTTCCATTTTGAAGGCTGATTGTATGGAAAATTAGTCATAGGGATTGTTCCTAAAAGTCATTGGTTATTCAACATCCTTTCCCCTCCTTTTGAGGAGGACCCTCAACAGATTCATGTTAGGGGTGGGTGGGTATTCCACCATCACTATTGGAACTGGCAGGACTTCCACCAATGGCATTAGGGTTTCGGCAACTTCCTTTCCTTACAGCTGAGCTGACACTCTCAGCTGCCAATGTAGCTTCCAGCCATAAAGAATGGAGCAACTAGATTAAGGAGTTACATGGAAGTAAAGCTGGAGTAAGAATGATGAACCAAGCCCTTATGTTAAACCAAGATTAATCTAATACTGGGCCAGAATCTGGTCTCATTTACACTAGTGTAAACCCAAAATAACTGTATGACATTTGATATAAACTGTGTAACTGATAAGAATTTGTCCCTCTTAAGTAATAAAAATATGCAAAAAGATGAGGTAATAGAATATACACATACAAACAGCAAAATAAAGAAGACAATATTACAAACAACCAAGGAACAATGAAAAGGTCTGTCCTGCTCTCAGGATACAATACAATTTGTTTCCAGAACAACCAAATATAAACCATTGAATGTTTGGGATCCTGTAGTTGCTTTTGAAGGCTCTGTTTACATAGGTATACTAGAATAGTCCACAGAACTGGGCTCATAGCAGTTGCATGAGGATTTATTTTTAAGGCTTCTGAAGAGATTTTTAGATGGCTGATTTATATGACATGTCACATAACTTAGGTATCAGCCTCAATTATTTGCTTTGCTGTGGTCCAGTTATGCTGCTCCAGTGATGCAAGGTGCCATATAATAGATGAAACTGGCCTCCAGGTCCAGGATATTCCCCTGGTGTAGGGGGTTTCCTACTTGGCACAGACTGATGGAATGACTATGCTGTCTCCCTCCCCTCTCATAGCATAGAGACTCGCCAGTTGGGGGAGTATTGTGCATGCTACCTCTATTCTTAATTGGCCATGGCCATCAAGGGGTCATGTGCTGCCCTGAGGCTGTGAATTCAGGAGGCACAAAGTGGCCTAAAGACACCTTTTCTCTTCCCCCTTTCATTCCTCTGTCTAGTGCAGTGGTTTTCAATCTTTTTTCATTTGTGGACCCCTAAACAATTTCAAATGGAGGTATGGCCCCCTTTGGAAATCTTAAGACAGTCTGCAGACCACCCACTGTTCTATGGTAACAACAACATTTTTGTGGACCCCTTTGACATAGTCTATGGGCCCCATGTTTAAAATCACAGGAAGTATTGGTTAATTAACACATCTTAAGATTTTTGTTTAATGTATATATTGTATTGAACAAACTCAAATCCTTTGATTGTGCCTCCAATGTTAAAAAAAAAAAAACACACACCAAAAACCCAGCTGATTGGAGGCATAAGGTAAATCTACACAGTAAAAATAAAAACCCTGCAGCAGCACTATGGGGTAAAAATAGCAGCATAGATGACTTTTGGGCTTGGGTGGGAGCCCAGGCTCTGAGACCCACCCCTATCACCAGGTTTCAGAGTCTGGGCACCACCCCCCAGCCCAATTTTTGGCCCTGTAGTGTGCGAGCCCCACGAGCTTGAGTCAGCTGATGCAGGCTATGAGACTCGCTGCCTCAAGTCTTTTGTGCAGTGTAGACGTACTGATAGAGGGCCATATCTTCAGATGTGGCCAAGGAATGTTTAGTGCAGCTTGTGGAGGTGGGGGTAGTGGATTGGACACTAGATGCAAATTAGAGCAGCCTGAAGTCTACTCCAATATGCACCAGGTGCCAGCAGTCCCAAGGGACCATTAAAGCAGCTGGGGATCACGGGTGTACAAGGGAGCATTGGCCACTCCTGTTTCCTGGGCCACATACCCTGTTTCAGCAGCCAGAATGGGGACTGGCATAGGAACTGTTACAATGTCTACATACAGAATCCTTCTGTAGTTGGTTACACTGGCTTTTGGGCTGCTCTGGGTTCCTGCAGTGCCAAATGTACTGAAGGATCCAGCCCATAATTTGTTCTGAAAATTCTAAGCTTGTTTGCATATCATCATGGCAATAACTAGAGAACATAGTGTTTGAAGTGGAGCAATAAAATAAGACATTATTCAAAATTACATTTTATTAGATAGTTTGGTAATTTTTAAACAACCATATTGTAATACAAACACACATATAATGTCTTAAGAGTTAACAGATTATGTCAATTGAGTTTCTTTTTAACATAAATGCAAAACATTTGTGGTTAGGTAAAGTATATAAAAAGTGTGATGTAGAAGCTGACATTTAAAAAATGAGGCCAGCAGTCCAAACAAAGCATGCCTCCTCTATTGTATGCAAACCAATAGCAGTGTATTTTAATATGGTATTAACTTACACTGAATCACACTGGAACATTGATGGAAGTCCTTTTGTTATTCACATTGATGGCAAATAGATTCATTATAGTAATTAGTCTGGCAAAGAATAGTGAAAAATCCATTCATATGGAACATTTAAAGTATTACCAGTAAGAGACTACATTTTCCCAAAGAGATTTGTCATCATGAATAATTGCTTTCAATGTGTAGGATATTATTAATATCCAATATTATTTACTTATTTCAAAATATTTATATGTCTTGAAATAAAAACAAAACCCACTTTCTACCCAACACAAAACATTCATTGAATGCAGATTTAAGATAACACATTAGATTTTAATTGTGCCCTTTTTACCTTCTTCTCTTTACCTATGCGACAAAAAAGATTTACCAAAAAGCATTAGTATTTTATTGCTTGATCTGTGCAAAATGGGAAGCCTTTATATAATAACTAATATCACATGCAAAAGAGAAAAAATCCAATAAGAACCATCTAAGAAGCCCTGAGTCAGTAACTTTGTTACAAGGACAGGAGTGCGCTGAATTATTTCTATACATCGGTGACATATTCAAAATAGTCCAGTATTTATCGTTTTATACAAAAAAAGGGGGGGGGGGAATTGTCTAGTTTCTCACATATAACTTACATGGTGCTTCATTCATTTCAGCAGAACTTATTTAATACTCAATTTCATTTAAGTCATCAGAATCCCCGGATGAATGCTGAGTAATTTCTCCCATTTCTAGAACAGAAAAGAGGGAAAAGTATTAAGTGTTTTCATAGTTCTTTATCATTTTTACATACACAGAATTGAATTACCATGTTGGACTTTGACTAAGAGACTGGGCTTACACCCATGTGCCATGGGATCTTTACTTACCACAAGCTATCAGGACTCTGGTTTTACATCTCATCAAAAAAATGGCTCCTCCAGCAGCACGGTGGTCCTTAACACCACACTACTGTGGGACTGATTCAGTGTTGACTCGGAAAAATAGCACCGACTCACTAAAACCACTACCTGTAGTACCTAGGTGTCTCCTAAGAGAATTATAAGCAAGTATAAAATTTACCTATACAGGATCCAGCCTGGAACAGAATATCATCTATAGCAATGTCACTTCTTATTGACACTCCACGAACTGCTTCAAAAATAATCTGTAAAAACAACCCATATGGTTCTCATAAATATCACATCTAGAAAAAAGTATATCTTTTTAAAAATGCAAAACCCCAATGCAGGCTATTTTAAGATATAATATAACCCCAATGCTGTTCTAAGAAAAATTATATGCTCAGTGATTAGCATATTTTAACAGACTTTATTCTAATTGGTCAGAGAACTGGGATGCATGTGACACCCAGAAAAGGCCAATCAAATCTCAGAATTTGGTATGGAACTATTTTGTCCTAAGGATGACTGATAAATAATCAGTTAGTTTTCATGATATAATGCTTCTCTTGTTTTTTCATTGCCTGAGTGTTGTCCTTATCACCTGGGCAAGTTGCAAGGGCAGAATTTTGTGATAAACCAGCAAGTTCTTCCTCTTACTCCCGTAGTTGAACTTAGCTCTTAATAAAAAGCAATTTTTCTAATTAATTTCTAGACATTTAAGACAAAATGAACCTATCAGTATATGTTTTCTATTAATGGTTAATGATTTGGGGGCTAATCTTGCTCCAATAGACATTAGAAATGTTACCACTGACTTTAATAGAAGCAGACGCAGGTTCTTATTGAACACACCAGAGTTAAAATCCTGGCCTCATTGAAGTCAATTGCAAAGCTCCATTGACTTCAACCGGGCCAAGATTTCACTCCAGAATTACTGAGGCACAGCCACAAGAGGAAACACAGCAGAAGGGGTCTCTGTGCATTCTTAGAAATGTTTTTGATAATCAACAAATACTTTTTTATTTGTTAAGTTCTAAGTGTATGAGGAATTTTTTTATAAACCAAATATAAGCTCGGATACCCTTGGGTAGCTAAATTCTTCTAAGCAGCCTATTAACAGAGAATTCTTGTCAGCAGAAGTATGAGTTCTCCTTGATAATAAGCAATTGTCTCTATTCTGGATAGTTTACGAATTGAATTAAGCATTGAAAAGGAATACAAGGTGGGCATATTTTGTTTGGTTGTTTGTATGCATCTGCTTGTTGGTTTCATTTACACAAGGGCCAAGATGCAGCAATTCTGGTGAAAGCCAGGAGGTCCTGAATAGTCAGAGAGAGTGATAGAATAGTCTGTTTTTCACCCAAATTACATAATTTTAGAGGTCCCTCTAAGAAGGCTGTTGGTTAAGGAGTATGGAATAAATGAATCTAAAGATGAGTTGCCAGATGAGGTCACATAATAGATGACCAATGGTTGGACAGATAAAATTGGCAACTATGGGATGTGCTCCGAGACCTGTAGAATCTTAACCAAGAGAGATGCATCATTTATGAGTCCAAATTTCAGTGCATTGAGAGTTTATTGATCTATAGTGACGTTGAAAGAGAAATCTAAAACCAGTTGTGGAGAAGAAATACAAGCAAAGATGAACAGAAATATTAAAAAGGGACTGAAAGATTTTCCTCCCTTAAGATTTTTATGTGCATATCTATGCAATCAAAGTATTTGGGTCAATACGGGTCTAAGTAATTTTTGTTGTCATCTTCTGTAAATCAACATACAATTAGATTTAATAATCATTTGTAATAAAATATTCCAAGTAGCACAACCTTGTCTATTACATCATCTTCCATCTGTCTCATTTCCTGTTATAACTTGCACCAGTGCATTTCTAACCTTTATATCTGGATGTTCAAAATTGGGGTTTGGTTCAAATACATCTCTAAATTTAATGTCAATGAGGCCCAGACTTTCATAATTATGCACATACTTTCATGGCTCACTTGCACATGCAATGTAACCGCATGAGCAAATGACCAGTTGGACTTGCACAATCAATTAATGTAATTACATGGGCAGTCATGGTAATTTTGGCTTCAAAAAAGGCATGCAAATATGCCTGCAATGGAAAATGTGCAGTTCAGAAAATCTAGATCTATCGAGAATGAATATTATTAGGGTCTGGTCCCATGAGGTGCTGAGGATCCTCAAATTCCACTGAAATTAACCTGGAGTTTGGGCAGATGGCGCCTCTCAGGACTTGGCCCCTAATTGGCAGTTACATCTTCAGCTCAAGCTTTGTGCCAAACTCAGAAAGCCACAGCCTTGAAGAGGCCTTGAGAATTGTACATAGTTTTGCAATTATGCCAACTCCAGAGAAGGTTATTCTGCAGTTGGAGAAAATAAAACATTTATGAGCTTGAGATAAAAATGAGATCTAGAAGATATAGCTAAGACCACTGGCAAGAAAGGGTGGAACAATATCATTTAAATTAATATATACAAAAACGGACATGATCAGTAATATAAATTGAGACACTCACATCTGCAACCCACTTATGACTGTATCTGGTATATTCCCTCCCTCTTATAAATTGGGAGAAGTTCCCCAGTATTTCACCTTGCTCAAATGAAATGCCACATGCAGCACCAGTCAGTGATCCTGAACAAGAAGCATCTCAACACTTTCTCTGTCTTGGACAGAAGAGGACACAAGCTCTGAATAGCCTCATGAATTTGATTTCCTCCCTCCTATAAAATCTCCAGGTCTCATTGAAACCCCACCTTTGTCAGTTTTTAATTCTGACTTCAAGTGGAGCCCTGTCTCTGAGCTAAAAAATGAATCCCAGAGAACAGTGCAATTTAATCTTCCATGTGGCTCAGTCTTTTGCTTACCTGATGGTATTTATCACATTCATATTCTATCAGTCCCCTTAGCCATGTGATGCTCTGTTCACCTCTCCTTCTCCATAAGAGGGTTTCTTCACTATCACCTTCCTTTTTCACATAAACATTTAACAATCCAGTCCCAGCTCCATGCATGTGATAGAAAAATGTCAAGCACTGCTTTCCAGAGATCCCTCTTAGTAACCTTGAAGTCAGACGTGCTTTCTGTCCATAGATCATATTGGATGCCTCTATGTACATGTAGTATCCTTAAAAAGATACAAGACCAAATATTAGTAAAATAAAATGGTTCTTTCTCTCAGTATGTTCAATAATAAGCCTGTGTGTGAAACCTGTTTAATAAATGCATGCTCTTGCTCACAATACAGTTCAGAAGTGAATGACTCTGTGTTAGTTGTATAGTAAAGCAGAGTATATGAATGATTAATGAAAAATATTTTTAAATTAATATATACTAAATGAAAAGTGTGTACAAAGAAATAATCTAACATGAATGGTGATAAAGGGATAACACTGGAAATAATAAAGGCCTGAAGTATGTAAATATGGAAAGGTTGCATATTTTTAAAATATACACTGTTTAAAATTTTTGCTTATGCAGTAGAGTCGTACTGGTGGAACTGAGTGAGATTTTTTACCCTGGTGTATAGTACTTGAGTATAGTAAGAAATACTGATTTAGATCAAAGGTGCAACCTCTAATAATTCAAATAAAACCATGAATTTAAGAGAAGTAGAGATTTAATTATGTTAATATATGGACCAAATTCTGCCTTCAGAAGAATGAACAGGGATCTCTCTGACTGCAACTGTTCTTAACCCAGGGGTACGGCATGAGAGAGGCAGAATTTCACTGATCTGAGAGTTTATTGATCTCCTGGAGTACAATGGGAGTTGTGTACATGCATCAGAAGTCAAAATTTGGCCTATATTTAGAATTGCTGCTTTTGATAAATCAAAGGAATAAAAATAAGTCTTTGCCATGGAAGACATCAATCATGTGTCTGTTTTAGTGAACAAGATGTAAAGATACAAGTCAAGAGAACTGATTATCCAGAGTGCATAAAGGATTATGCTCTGAAGTCCGAATTGTGGGAAAATTGGTTATTAATTGGCAGAAGACAAATGATTTTTCCTCTGAGGGCCATCACACAGCTATTTCAAGCTGGAGCATACTGATATATCAGAATACTGGGAAGCATCCCAATGTCCCATCTGTTATGCATGGCAACTATTTTGCATGTTGAGGCACACACTCCACCAGTAACTAGTAAGTTAAAATTTTGCAGCAGCTGTTCCTGTGGTCCCACTGCTCCCTTCTTGTCATGTTGGCAAGGAAAAGCTGCCCTACCACCCCTATGAATAATAGAGTTTACAACACTTTTGGGGAGACAGGGAATTCTTAAGGATCAGTGAGACAGGAGGAGAGCAGAGAATGGCAGGAACAGCTGGTAGATGCTCTGAATGTTTTTGATGATATTCAGAGTCATATTATCTAAAATCATTCTGAAGAGGTCCTCTGTGGCCAAGATTATTTTTTTGGAGGGGAGTAGCCCGAGGAGAGAGGAGAGAAGATGTGCAGGGGTGGAAGCGTAGAAGAATATCTACAGCTGCGGATCTTCAAACAAAAGCGCACTCTCTGTAATCTGTCAGAGGAAATTCCCAGGGCTATTATACAGAACTGAATGCATGCTGGTTACAGAAATTTTAACTATTGTTTTGCTTAAAAATTATTCTTGAAGTAAAAATCCAAACTCAGAACTAGTGTCATTAGAGTAAGCTAATATAACAAAGCAATAAAGTCCTTGGTTTCAGTTTTGAGAGCCAAATCAAATTATAAACTAGCTGGAATGTCTAGATCAGATCTAGATTTCATTATCCCATGTTTGTAAAGTTCCCAGTATATTTGGGTGAGCTAAATAAGTGAAACCATGATCATCATTTTGAAAAATATTTTTATGTGACAGAATTAAGACTGACAGATCAAAATTACTCTCTTTCAGCCCCTTTGAAAATCAGGACACCATCCTCTTGGCTGTCTCAATGGTTAGTGGTTTATACAACCAGACAATAGATCTGAGTTCAATTTCTGCTTCAAAGATCAAGAGCACTTTGAATAGAGCACACTCATTTCCTAGGGTGGGGAATCTCTCTACAATGTCTCCTTCAGCAAGTAGATGGGCTTCAGTCTTGGGAAATATGGGGCCTGGAATATGTACTAGAAAGGGGATAATAGATGACACTATGTAGAAAATCCGGCTGAGGGAGAAACAGTAAACAAACTTGCACCCTGCATTTCTTTATGACAATGGTTTTCAACCAGTGATCCACAGACCTCTAGGGGTCCAGAGACTATGTCTAAGATTTCCAAAGGTGTCCTCACCTCCATTCAAAATTTGTAGGGGTCCACAAATGAAAAAAACATTGAAAACCACTGCTTTATGACAATACAGCCTGGTTATGAAACAAAACAAAGCTGGCAAAGCTGATTTAGTGTAGTCCTTTTAGATTACAATATATAGAAAAGGAAGGCTGTATGGTACAGTGATAGTCTACACATACCTATACAGGTATCACAACCACATTTAAAAAATATTCAGTCAAATGGATTTAAAAAAAACCACTCAGAAAAATATTTACCCTCTCTTTCTGGCTGGATTCATGCAAATCTAGTTTATGCAAAAGAAGTGGGTGTTAAAGATGGCAAAGACCTACTGGTATTAGGTCATCTAGTTCATAGCCTGCCAGAGTAGGATTGTTTCCTATGCTACATTTTCTAGCATTTTTCCCAATTTTAAATGGACCAAGCAATAAGGCTTCCATCATTTCCTTTTGGAGACTATTTCACAGTATCGAAGGCAACATTTTCCTGTTATTCAGCCTAAATTTTTCCTCTGCATAATTTAACCATAACAACTGCATCAAATATGTTCAAACTTATAACTGATTTGGTTGCTTCCATTTTTCATTTCTAATATCATAGCAGGAGTTTGATTAGAGCTTTGGCATTCCTGAAATGTATTAATACTTCTGCCTACATGGAGCACTGTCTAGCATTGATTGTGGGAGAGCATAATTGCTTTGAAGACTGAAAACTACAAGTAAGGTTAAAACTCTTCCATGTATATTCTCAGTTCAATGCTCAGGGCTTTGGCCATGTAGTCCACATTGACATGAAGGGAAATTGTGTAGCTGAAGCTCTGTAAACAGTCAAGAATATTCTCCTTCTCCATTAGCATCTCTTTCCTTTCCTGCATTAACACAGAATTTTCCAATCCTGCCCAGGATGTAGCTACTGGAGGGGCTTTATTAAAAAGTGGAAAAGTGACGTTCTGCTGAGTATACATCTCTTCTATGCACAAATATCCCCTCTAGATAGAGTGTGATTAGAGAGAAGGCAAGGCTCTTATTTTGTTAACTAGAAACAAAATAGTTTTGCAGGTGCTCTTGAATGCAGCTGTATAAGACTCTACATACTCAATTGAAACAACTATGTTTAATAATGTTAGTATGGTTTAAATTCAGCTGTACACAGACTGAGTTATAACACTGTTTGGCAAGGCATTTTGGACAATGCCAAGCTGTGTTATAATCAGTCAAAAAATATGTTCATCATAGCTAGCAGAATTGTTATAATTCAGCTCAGCTACTGAGTTTAAGCTTTATTGCATGAATTTCAGCCCTGTGCAAGAGGCCCAGCAGAAGGCACCACTTAAGTTTGCTAAAGTATTCTGAGAGTTTAAGCAGTCATGAGCTGGGTGAAACCTGTTAAGGGTTGAACTCATCCTTCAGTTGATATATCTGTAAGCAAAAGCCTCACCAAAGACAAAAGGTGTGTGTGAACCTGCCCAGGAGTTTTTGGCTGAGGCAGGGATGGGAAAACTTTTTGGCCCAAGAGCCACATCTGGGTAGGGAAATTGTATGCAGGGTCATGAATGTAGAGCTGGGGCAGGGGGTTCCGGTGCGGGAGTGAGTGCAGGGTGTGGGAGGGGGTGCGGTGTGCAGGAAAGGGCTCGGGGGGGACTGGGGTGCGGGAGGAGTGCAGGAGGGGTGCGGTGTGCAGGAAAGGGCTCAGGGAAGGGGGGAGGGGTGCGGCAGGGGGCTCAAGGCAGGGGGTTGGGGTGCAGGAGGGGTGCAGGTGAGACGGGGCTCAAGGCAGGGGCTTGGGGTGCAGGAGAAGTGCAGAGTGTGGGAGGGGGCTCAGGGCAGGGGTTGGGGTGCAGGAGGGATGTGGCAGGAAGTTCAAGGCAGGGGGTTGGGGTGCAGGAGGGGTGTTGCAGGGGGCTCAAGCAGGGGGTTAGGAGGTTCAGGGCAGGGGATTGGGGTGCAGAAGGGGTTTGGGGTGTGGGCTCCGGCCTGGCGCCACTTACCTTGAGCGGCTCCGGGGTGGCAGTGGCATGCAGCGGGGCTAATGCAAGCTCCCTGCCTGCCCTAGCCCTGTGCTGCTCCCAGAAGTGGCCAGCATGTCTGGTAGCAGCTCCTGGGGTGGGGGTGGGGGGCAGCAGCTCTGCTGCACGTTGCCCTCACCTGTAGGTACCATCCCTGAAGCTCCCATTGGCCGCGGTTCCCCATTCCCAGCCAATGGGAGCTGCAGGGGCGGTGCCTTCAGGTGAAGGCAGTGCATGGAGCCCTCTGTTCTCCCCCAGGGGCCGCAGGGACATGGTGCCAGTCTCTTCCGGGAGTGGCACAGGACCAGGGCAGGTAGGAAGCTGGCCTTAGCCCCGCTCCACCATGGGGCTGGTGATCCTGCCGGCCAGATTAAAAGCCCTGACAGGCGGGATCCAGCCTGTAGGCCATATTTTGCCCTCCCCTAGGCTGAGGGATGTGTGTGTGTGCACACGTGTAGAGATTATATAGAAACTGAGATCAGACGGGAACAGAGCAGCCTGAAGGAGCAGCTGAAAGCACAGTGGCTGACCTTTGAAGAAACCTCAGAAGAGGATTTGGGATCAGGGGTGCAGGCTAAAGAGTGCTCTTAGTGCTGTGAGTGAAAGAAGTTGTATCCTGCTATTTGATTCCCTCTGAGGTTCTGGGACACAGGACTTTGTACATTCTTTGTAAATAAACAAAGCTGCATCAAACAAATACCTATCAATAATTTTCACTCCCAACTAGAACATCTACAGGGCCCAAACTTTGATGAGCTGCTTAGGTCAAAAAGGGGCCACATGGTACATAGGCCTTAGGCTGGCCTTCTGCACAGTGATGAATTTAATCCATTATGCTGCAGTCAGTAGAATTACTTTTAAAGACTTACACTGGGGTAAGTGAGCCATAACCCATACTATATTAAAGCAGCCAGGTGACAGCAACCACATGAAAAGTCCTGCTAATTAGATTGCTCCTTGGTGAATTGATGTAAGAGGCAATGTGAGGTGGAATTCTCTTCTTCAGGACAAGCAAGCTTTAACTTAGACACAAGGCGAACTGCTTTATAATTTAGGTCTAGTGAGGGTTGCCACAAACTTTTTCATGTTTTTGTGAATCCTTGAATATTTTAAAAAGTAAAAGGACACCATGAGTCCACTCTCTCCTCTTTGAAGTTACTTCTGTATAATTAATGAGCTAGTTAAGGGCAAAAATTCTAGTGCCTGCACCTTTGCTCTCTGAGGTAAACAGCTATTCTGTGTATTTTATAAACACCTGAAAGGCATCCTTCAGACCAAGCGGAGAGACAATATATTGGAAAGCTTTATACTACTAATTTTCTATGACTCATAGAAAATACTAATATGCATCCTGTTTAATATAGCCAGTTAGTTATCTGATTGTTTTGGATGGAGAACATGCAGTAACCATTTAGGTTGGTTCTTTTAGTCTCTTGTTTTAGTCTTCTGAGATCTAGGAGGGTAGAATCCTTCAGATTTTGGAAGTATAAAGAAGGAAACAAAAACACTTCAGATGAAAACAGAGTTGCCAGCCATGGAGAATGGGCTTGTTGGGGCTGAAATTTCTCCCCTCCCAGGGCAATTGGGGGTCAAGAGATACAGAACAGCTCCCTTGATTCCCCTGGCCCAACTATCCATAGCGTAGCTTTTTGTTCCTCATCTCTGGTCTCTTCTCTTTTCCTTGAAGCAAGTAGTTCATGCAAAAAGGCTGAGTGCCCGCCCCTTTATCTTGCCTCTTTCTCCCCTGTGGAGGCCTCACAGAATCTACTGCAGATCTGTAGTGATTGTGGACTTGGGTCAGAGTCTAGGTTTAGTGTGAAGTATAGATATACCCTGTAACCCACGTAGCTGCTATATCTTCAGAATCTGTGAAACTAGTGCTAAGCCCCATATGTAGGGATAAGAGGCTCCTTTCTCTTACATAAGACAGGGCCAAGATTTGGCATTTACAGTCAAATTCTTCCTTTGTCTGCACGTATGTGTCTATCACTGAAATCAGCATAGCCCTGGCATACACATACAAATTCTAAATTTTCACTTAGCTTTTACAGCTTTCAGTCACACCCTGGATCAAATCGTTAGCTTGCCTAAGGCAGCATAGCTCTACTGAAGTAATATAAAATAGCTGTTTTGAAATCAATGGAGGTATGCTGATTTACAGCAGCTGAGATTTTCACCCTCTGTGCATATCCAAAGCCTGCTGCAGAAAGAAGAAAAAGAAATTAATAGAAAAAAAAATTAAATGCAAAACCTACTTTATTTGCATTTTGAAAACACTAAGTTTTGTCTAGCATTTGTGTTTCTATATGTGAACATTTATTATAGTAAACTAGAAAGTGTGTGTAATACTGACAGACCGGAAAGCCAAGCTCTGTTTAGCCACAGAGAATTTAGAGCACAGACAGTGGTAGTTTACACTTCCCCATCGATGTGCCCAAACACTGTTCTGAAGGACTACCACAAGACAGGGAGGATCCGTTTCTGCATTTCCATTCAATCACTGATCTCTCTATTATGAACACCAACTAACAAAGGTGGGAACTCTGATGCTATTTGTGATGTGAACACCTTTCGCCTCCGACAGTCAACTCATTTTACACAATCCAAATAAAGACGAGAAAGAGAATAGGAAACAGAGCCTATATCTGATCCTTCAGTCCCATGGTTGATACTGTCAAAGAAGTTGCATCAGTCTCTATATTATAAAATCTTATTTTGAGAGATTTAAAAATATTTTGTATCATTCACTTAAAATTAATTTCCTTTTTAACTAAAGTCTGCAGTAACATGCCACCCCAGCACAGAGAACAGACAAGTGAAAAAGGTAATCTCTCAATGTGCATGCATTAGCTATCATTAATGAAATATATGCAAGAACATCCAGAGAAAGCTAGACACCTGAGTTCAGAAATGAAGGGAAAGACTATGCTCATCACATGGTGTTAGAAGCACCCTGGGCTAAGCTATGTTAAAAGTGGCAATGACGGCTGCCCTAAAGCAGGCTGTATGTCAAGAATGAGGAAAGGTACTATCTAGTCCCGTGTAATCCAGAGTAAAAGAGGCAAATCAACAAGTAAAGAAGTGGCCCAGAAAGAAGAGGCTGATACTGCGTTACTCTGCACTAAATTCCAAGGGGTCACTTACCAGCAATATCCCAGACGCTGTAAGTGCACCCATATGCTATCCATGTCTCCCACTTTCACTATTATAGGATTTCATTTGACTTTACCTTAAAATTTGTAATGCATTTAAACTGCAGCAATCATCATCACACATATTGATAAAGGGATGAGGGCTGTTAGCAAAGGGTACTTGATTTGTAAGAATAAGTCAAATAATGAGTGAAATTAAAAATTATTTGCCTACCACTGAGAAGTCTCTATGGGCAGGCACATAACACAAATTAAAACATTATCTTCCCAGACATAGCTTATCTAAAAGATCCTACTATGAATATAACAGATTTCTTGCGTGTTTGTTTTTTCAGATTTTTGTTTTGAATAACTATTTTGGATATGAAGGGTAAAAACCTTTTTACTTTCCTCTAGAATATCATTTCAAAGGACATTCATTTAACTGTCACTCTGCTCTGAAAGTTCAATGTGAAGCTTAACTCACCTACCCCAGTAGTGTGGTCTCCTTTTGGTCCAGTGTAAGAAGTGGGAGTTTGACCCCTCCTCCTATGCCAACTGCTTCGGTTTCTTCTCTCCTGGGTAAATGCACACTCATCCTTTTCAAAAGTACATTCTCCAGGAAAAGATGACCACATCTCTGCAGTGAAAGAACACTGAGTTACATCTGAAAATGTATGGTTGGATACATTACTTACATAATCTACTTTATCCATCCATTTACGGTGTCTCTTTATGCATAGAGATATTTATGGTATACACACAGTGTATGAGTGATAGCTCCAAATTGGAACACCAGGTAAACCTCCTATTTTCACAACTTTGGATCCTACTCTGGATCTGAATTTCACAATTCGGACCCTTCTCTAACATATATTAATATTCTTTTAAACAACCCTGCTGTTCAGCGGATAGGTCATCTGCTTGCTGTGGCCCTGATCCTGCAATGGGATCTGCTAGTGTCAGGGCTGGCTCTAGATTTTTTGCCGCCCCAAGGAAAAAAAAACAAAAACAAATCTCAGAGAGCGCAAGAATGCCAGAATGCCGCCCCTGGAATTTGGCCGCCCCAACCACCCGGAATGCCGCCCCTGGAATTCGGCAGCCCCAAGCACATGTTTGGTTTGCTGGTGCCTAGAGCCAGCCCTGGCTAGTGTAGGCCCTTTCACAACCCAATGAGCTTAATGGGCTCTGAGCATACATAAGGGACTGTACTAGTAGATCCTACCATAGGATCAGGGCCTATGTTATCTGAAGTCAAATGGAAAAGATTTAGCCTGCTGAGACCACAGTACAGAATTCTATGTTTCCTTTATTTCAGCTGATATCACAACAACATGCATTCCCTGAACTACTTTAGCTGTTTGGAATATCATTACATGATGCAGAAGAAATAGACAACCCAGAATTCAGATCCTGGCAGGAGTGTAAAGGAGGAACTGCCTTTCAGCTATTCTGTTTTAATTTTTTATTCATGAATATTTTAACTTGCTTTTACCCTAGACTCTCTCTTTCTTCCTCAACCGCTCTGTCCTGTTGAGATATTCCAGACCTTTTTGCTTGTATCAGCCATGAGTCCCAACATGTGAAGTAAGTAATCCATATAGGAATATCAGTTTAAGTACGTAAGGAGCATGGTATTGTCTGTGAAAATTCTGTCTAAAGTACAGTATAAGAAACATGTATTTAGTCATATACTGATTGGATTTTATTGCTCCTTCTCCAAGCCACTTTCCCACTTTTTATTCAGCCTGCAGGTGTGGGAAATGGGAGTAGTGCATATCCACTCCTAGCCTCTCTAAACTGCCCCTTATATCCTAATCAAAATAGCTCAGGATTAAAGTAAAATCATCATAAATACCAGTATAAAGGTTGATTCTGATTTTTATTGTAAAGCAGACTTTTAGGACCAAATTTAGCTCTGGATTAAGCACATACAGCACCCACTGGAGACAATGGAGTTAATCAGGATTTACTGTGGTGCCAAAATTTGGCCCTCACAGTACATCAGTAAAAGCAGCATTACTGCAGTACTTGACTGACATCCACGAACACCAGTGTTACAGCTAGCTATGGAATGAGAACTTAATATAATTTTGTTAGGAAAATGGACACATAAGAAGGTTTTTTATAGCAAGGGCTGAGATTGGACAGTGGCTGTAGCAGAACAAAAACGGATCAGATTTCAAATGCACATTGTCTTACCAGTGGTTTGGCAGCTTCCCAGGCTCACTGATATGTCATCAAGTGCCACCAGTCCACAGTCCCAAAAGCTTTTGCACCAGCTCAAAAACACCACCTGCAATTTATGAAGAACATGGGTCTCAGGTTTATTTAGTGAAACTTGGCATTGTAAGCAGTCTTGAAATTTTAGACTTTTCTTTGTGCATTAATAATTTTTAATTTTTTAAGTGTTGAAAATTTTTTCCCAATAATTTTTGTCATGGCAATGTGATTAAAACATTTAAATTAACTGATTTTTAGACATAAAAATATCTGTCAGTACCAACAGAATAATCTTTCTCCATTTAATTTTTTAAAGCTAATGATCTCTGTCTAAAAACAGATGCCACTAATTTAAGTTCTCTCTCCACACACAGTTATCATTTTATTAAGGCACACATCTTTATTAATATAGGAGAAAGAAAACCTCTAAACTTGGATCTCACTTCATGAAATTTCCTCTGCAAAAAAACAGCACAATTTTAGATTGTTTTCTATTATACTAAAAGAAATTTTTCACCCCAAGAATGGTTAGAGTTGAATCAAAATATGGGCAAAAAGGCATATTACAGGTTTGACAAGATCCATGTTATTCTACGATTTCTGAAAATGAGAAAATATTATATAGCCAGGAACAGAAGGTTCCCATGATTACATTCAACTCTGATAAACTGAAAAATTGCATACTGTATTCTGGTTTTACAGTCTAAAACTCTAGCATGCAGTTTGGTTTCATGCAAACCACAATATTATAGTGACTGTACATATCACTCTAGAGCAGTGGTCTCCAAATTGGGGTGCAAGGCAGGAGGAGCGCTTTTTTTTTTTTTTTTTTTTTGCTTCGTCAGGCAGGAGTCTGAGCGGCTTTTTTTTTTTTTGCTTCGGCGTGGCAGCGGGTGCGTGCTCAAAATTTTTTTACTGATAGGGGTGCATGATCAAAAAAGTTTGGAGACCACTGCTCTAGAGCACTGGGATTTTGAGTTTTCCGGATAGTGTACACAATGCTCTGGTGCATTTAGCCAGAAATTCAGGGGCAGAAGCAGGCCTCAATGCAGGGAAACTGGCATTTCCAGAAGGTTGCTGTAGAGCTGGCACAAAAGGGGACTCCACATCCCTCTGAATGGAGTCTCCACTTACTTCTCTTAGGCCAGTGCAGAGGTGGGGGTTAGATGGGGAAAGAGGTATGACTAGTTGGTCTATAATTACATAAATCCAATGATCACAAACTATCAACTAAGAAGGGTTGCAGCTCTTATTACAAACAACTCAGGGACCGTAATAGCAGCTGTAGAGATACTGATTGGCTGTTTCACACCATGCCCCCCCACACACTGAGTGTTCCAGTGAGAATGCTGCTTGAGGACAGTACAAAATGGCACTGGCATGATTGGCAAGAATAAAGACATTGGGAATTTTAAAAAAATGTTATGGATGCACTAGGGATGTAAAATGTTAACAGGTTAACCGTTAAGCATGAGTCTTATTGGTAAGGTATTTCGGTTAACATTTAAACTCTGCTGCAGGATCCCGGCTGTCATGCTGCCCCACACCCCCACCTGGGGTCCCAACTGCTGCACCCTACCCCCCACACCCAGGGTCCCAGCTGCTGGCCACAGGTCCCGGCTGCCGGCCCTGTGCCCTGGTGCGGGGCGGCAATGGAGTCCCCAGCGCGGGACCGGCAGACGGGACCCTGGGCGCCGGGCCAGCAGCGGAGTCCTTGGTGTGGGGCTGGCAGCGAGCGGAGTACCCAGGCATGGGGCGGCAGGAGAGCCCCAGGCACACACGGCCGCAGCCAGGACCCTGGATGCACAGGGCAACAGCGGAGCCTAATGGTTAAACATTTAACCGGTACCATTTTAATAGTTTAAACATTTACTTTTTTTAAACGCTATGGGATGGCCACCAGAAAAGGCCCAGGTATACTTCAAAAATAAAGACATACAGTACTGGGCTTATAGAAATTAAATTGCTCCATAAAATGGGGTTCTCTACAAACGCGATCATATTACTATGCAGCCTGAGGTAAAAAATGCTAAGCATGCTCCATAGTGCCCATCTGGGTACTGAGAAGTGTAAGAGGAGTCCAAGATGTCCTATTTTGGGCAGGTATGAATTCTGCCATGAAAAATAAAGTATTCAAGTATGTAATCTGCAATCAACACAGCAAACAGAACCACTGAAACCATGTGAGATTCCTGATTGCCCTCGGATCAAGGTTGGTGCAGATCTATTTGAATTAATCAAGAAAATACAAAGCTTATTTGCTGTACATATTGCTACAAAGCAGTAGATGGGCAAATAATAAAAACTGTGTATCTGACCGTCACAGAAGTAATTTGCTGCCATCATTTTTGGGAAACTTTTCATAGCTATTCCATTGTGATGAGACATGACTTAGTGGCTGCAGCCAGGTATGTTTCTCATGGCTGATTCACACTCCCGTACAAACTGTTAATCCCTCATTTGAAGCTGCACATTTGAAGTTCCCTGCTCACTTACAATTTTTGGCTTATGCTGAAAATTAGTTGTTATAAAAAAACATGTATATACTTTTAATCACTTTTCACTGTCTTTAACAGGACCTGTGGTGCCTGCTAATAAAGTTGTTAAACAGGGTAGTGCCAAGTTGCCTAACTATGTAATATTTATTAAAACCTGCAAATGCATTATGAACAGTCAGATAACCACACTTAAATCTTTAAAGAATACATGAATTCAATTGCCTGGCACTGAGCAATTTTTACTGTTCAAAAGCATTTTATATTCAACACCCGTAGTCCCAGCACTACGGATTGTTTATTTTCTGAATTGTTGCAAATATATAGTTGTAGGGCATCACAAGTGTTCACAACGGCTCAATGCATAGTGGACTAGAGTAGGGTTCCAGTCTCTTTCTAATCATGCTTTTGAAACCTTTTGCTATGGAGATATAAAGTTTTCATCCTATATGATTAAACAAATTGTAAGACAATTCTCAAGAAACAAGCACAATCTATTCATTAAAAATGCAGTGCCTTGGAATAATTGACACGATGACATATATAACCACTGTGGTATATGTTAACATCTAATGACTATAAAATAAAAAGTTCAGTGTGGATGACTTTTGGCTACAGAGATGGTATTTTCATAAAACCCCCAAGCTCCAACGTCAAGAAAGTGGCATGTGAATGGATGAGTCCAGATTTTACAATTCTTAATAGTGAAACAATGTTTCAGCACTTTGGGCCTAATGCTGTGCCCAATTCAATTTTTCCATTGACTTCAATCAGAGCAGGATTCCTTCCCGACCCCAAATCTGATGATGAGTATGACGCTGAGCATATCAGCAAGACAAAAGAGCCAGGCGTCTAGGAAGAGGATTTTCTGTACCGCCTCAGAACACTTGCCCTATGATCCATCTCTAGGTGTGGCCACGCTCTGCTGCTTCAGAGGAAGGCAAAGCCCACCCCTACTCCTTCCTCAGAATACATCTGGCCAATTGTGCATTGGGGGGGAAAATTTGTCCTGACCCCTGCAGGCAACAGGCTAATGCCCTGAAGTGTGAGATTTGATTATAATCATTGTCTTAATACAGAACTGCAAGTGTTATGAGAATGATGAGGGCAATGCAAGGAATCCTGTTTTCCCCATGGCCCATAAAACAAGGGGATGAACAGAGGGATTCTTAGATTCAGACTCTCAAGGCCAGAAGGGACCATCCAGCCTACTCCCCACCCCACATACATAGTCCGTACAATTTCTCCCAGAAGATGAATTAAGGTGCATCTTTTTTTAGAAAGCATAATCTTGTTTTAAAGATTCCAAGCAATGGTGAGTCCACCACCTTCCCTGGTAAACTCTTTCAAAGTTTAATTCCCTTCCAAAGGATGCTACAAAGTTGCATCTTATTTCAAGGCTAAATTTATTTAACTTCAACTTCCAGCTATCAGATCTCCTTATGCTTTCTTTACTCATCAAGGTTGAAATCCACACCCCACTCTTATGCTCAGATCTCTTTTCTGTGTGTAAGCACCTATACACAGCAATCAAGTCCCCACACTACCTTTTCTTTGATAAGCTGAATACGGGGAGCTTCTTAAACCTCACTTCATCAGGCTTGTTTTCCAGGATCTAACTCACTTTTGTGGCCCTCCTCTAAACTGACTAGTATTTCCACATCCCTCTTCAACTGCAGACACAATAACTGGACACAGTATTCTAGCAGTGGTCTTACCAATGCTATGTAGAGAGGCAAGATCACTTCCCTTGATAGTCCCCTTTTTTACAGCCACAATTAACCCTTTTTGCCACAGCATTGCATTGAGAGCTCATATTAAGATGCTTTTCTTTGATGATCCCCAAGTCCTTCCCTGAGTTACTTTTTCCAAGATAGAGTCTCACGTCCTACAGGTATAACCTGCATTCTTGATTCCCAGATGTATTGCTTTGCATGTGGTTCTATTAAGAGGCATTTTGTTGGATTGTAACCATTTAACGAGGCAATTCAGATTACCCTGTAAGAGTAACCCATCTTCCTCATTATTTACTACCCCACCAATCTTTGTGTTGTCTAAAAACTTTACCAGCAAAGATTTTCTATCATCATCTAGGTCATTAATAAAAATATTAAATAGTACTGGACCAAGAACTGATCCTCGGGGAACCCACTAGAAACAGCCCTGCTCGTTGATACCTTTCAGTAACAACTACATTTTAATATCTCTCAGTGAGACAGTTTTTAATCCATCTAAATGTGTGCCCTGTTAATTCCATATAATGCAAATTTTTAATCAAAATGTCATGTGGTACTAACTCAAATGCCTTGGAGAAATCTAATTATACTGTATCAAAACAGTTGCCTTTATCAACCAAACCTGTAATCCTGTCAAAAAGAGACAACAGGTTTGTTTGATAAGACCTACCTTCCATGAAACCATGCTGACTGGCATCAGGGCTGGCTGAAACTTTTTTGCCACCCCAAGCAAAAAAAAAAAAAAAAGTCCCTCCATAGCGCCACCATAACACACCCCCTCAGCCCCGCGCTGCCCCCCCCCCCCCCCGTGCGGAGCGCCGCACCACCGAACCCCCCCAGCGGCGCACCGCCAAACCCCCCCCCCAGCGCCCCATGGGGCGCCGCGCCGCCAAACATGCCAGCCCCCCGTGGTGCGCCGCCGAACCCCCTAGCCCCCTGCAGAGCACCGCCAAACTCCCCTCAGCCCCCTGCGGAGCGCCACAGAACCCCCCTGCCGAACCCCCTCCCCCCGCGGAGCGCCACGCCGCCAAACCCCCCCGCCGCCACACACACCTCCCACGGAGTGCCGCCGAACGCCCCTTGCCCCGCCAAGCGCCGCTGAACACCCCCTCCACCACCACGGAGCGCAGCGCCACCGAAGCCTCCCGCTGCCACACGCACCTCCCGCCGAGTGCCGCTAAACACCCCCACCGCCGAGCCACGCTGCCGAACACCCACCCCGTGGAGCGCCCCGCCGCCCCCCCCGAGCACCGCTGCCGAATCCCCCCCCCAGCTGCCAAAACAAAAACAACCCACCCCAAGCACTGCCCGACCAACCCCCCCGCCCAAAAAAAAACAAAAAAACCCTGTGCGGCCCTCCCCCCCAAGATTGGCCGCCCTTTACCAGGTGCCGCCCCAAGCACGTGCTTGGTCGGCTGGTGCCTGGAGCCGGCCCTGACTGGCATTAATTAAATTTTTCGATATACAGTTACCCATTAGATCTCAAAGAAAGCAGTATGATATAGTGCTTTTACAATAGGTATTGGCCAGTCAAGGATTTAACTGAGTAAGTACTCAATTCTTCCCCCAAAAGATCCATTTATTTTACTTCAGGCTTTTAACTTTACCAAGCAACAAAGACTATCAAATGTGCAGTTCTGTCCCAGTGTCTGTATGTGTACCTTTAACCTTGCTAAATTCTACCCTTGTTTTTTGAGTAGTGAATGACATGCTACTGCCACATGGCTTAATGTTTCCATGGCTACTTTGCTGGCTTATGCTAGGAAAAGTGGATTTTCCAACACAGAAGTAGCATAATGCAGTGTGTGAAGTTGTCTGGTGTTCTCTTGACTAATTCTGTGTTTCTGAAACCTTCCTTTAGTTACATTCCTTGTGCCATTGTGAGGAATGGGGTAGAAGACATTTTTCTTTACCAGATCAAATATATACACCCCTTATTTGTCCCTAACATCTTTAATTGTAATTTTGGCCCATTTAAGCATGCTTGCAGCTCACCTGTCAGTTGGATGGTATCAATATGTTTTTCAGTCATTTTCATTTCAGGTTTGGCCTCAAAATCTGTCCTTCATACTGCACCTAGCTCAGTGGTCACCAATCGGTCGTTGTGATCGACTAGTCGATCCTAGAGGATCTCCCAGACAATCATGATCTCCGGCGGTGCAGTGTGGTTGCCGCTAAGGCAGACTCTCTGCCTACCATGGCCCCATGCTGCTCCCGGAAGCAGCCAGCGCAGCCCCGCGGCCCCGAGGGTAGGAGGGCAGGAGGTCTCCCTCTGCGCACTGCTCCTGCCTGCAAGCACTGCCCCCGTGGCTCCCATTGGCCGGGAAAGCTGCAGGGGTGATGCTTGCAGAGAGGGGCAGTGCGTGGAGCCACCCGCCCCTGCCCCAGGGGTGCGTTGGCCCTTCCGGGAGCAGTGGGGCCGGGGTAGGCAGGGAGCCTGCCTTAGCCTCACTGCACCCGCTGCCAACCAGGAGCTGCTGGAGGTAAGTGCTGCCCGGCAGGAGGCCACACCCCAACCCTCATCCCTGAGCGCCTTCCCAGAGCCAGCAACCCATACCCTCTCCTGCACCCCAAGCCCCACCCCAAACCCCAGCCCTGACCCCCTCCTCCCAGAGCCAGCACCCTGTACCCCCTCCTGTACCCCTACACTCTGCCCCAGTCCGGAGCCCCCTCCTGCATGCAAACTCCCTCCTAGAGCTTGCACCCCTCACCCACTCCTGCACCCCAACCCCATCCCAGGCTCAGCCCAGAGCCCTCTCCCACACTGCAAACACCTCAGCCATAGGCGCCGACTCTGTGGGTGCTCTGGGGCTGAAGCACCCATGGGGAAAAATTAGTGGGTGCTCTGCACCCACTGGCAGCCAAGCTCCCCCGGCCCAAGGGCACCGGGTCCCTGCTCCTCCGCCTACCTCCCAGCGCTTCTCACCCAGCTGCCACCGCCAAACACCTCTTTGGCGACGGGCTGGGAGGGAGGTGGAGGAGTGGGAACCTGGCGCACTCAGGGGAGGGGGTGGGGCCAGGGCAGGGATTTGGAAAAGGAGTTAGAATAGGGGCAGGGAGGGGGCGGAGTTGGAGCGGGGTGTGGGTGGGAGAGGGTGGGGCGGGGCCTCAAGGAAGGGGTGGAGTGGAGTTGGGGCCGGGGTCAGAGGGGGGTCAAGCATCCACCAGCAGGAGCAGAAGTCGGTGCCTATGCCCTTGGCCCCAGCCCAGAGCCTGCACCCTCTCCGGAATGCCAACCGCCTACCCCAGCCTGGTGAAAGTGAGAGGGTGGGGGAAAGCGACCAACGGAGGAGGGGGGTGATGGAGTGAGCAGGGTGGGGCTTTGGGGAAGGGGCAGTGCCTTGGGGAAGGGGCAGGGTAGATCATGGGTTTCCCTTGGATTCAAAAAGTGATCTTGGGCATAAAAAGGTTGGAGACCACTGACCTAGATGATGACTGATTGTGATCAAATTGAGCCTTGCAATATTTACATTTATATTAATTTTGACTTAATTTCTTTTCACAGGGTAATTCTTCCATAAGAATTAATGCATGCCATAGAGGAGAGAATGAGAGGGCAGAGTGTTCAGCTCATGTTTTCTTTATTTAACATGACAGATGATGAACAATATATTTATTATGTCAGTCCAGAGTTATTAAAATACCTCTTGAGTTTGTGTGCTATCCTGGAGGTTAAATTAGGAAACATTAATGGATGCAGTCAGTTGTTGCCAATATTATTGAAGTTAAAAAGTGCTTTCCTCCTTTACCTCTGCTTTTTGCAGTGAGTAATGGGAGATACCCAGGACATTATTCAAGCATCTGTTTACAAAGCTTTGCATCAATTTCTCAAAGAATGTTTGATTTTTGTTCCACTGCTTACTTAATTTCCTGGGTCTACAGCATCAACAAAAATCAATGATCAAGTCTTGTAATTTATCAGCCACGTATCAGTAATTGGTACAGAAGAAGACAACATATTCATATTAAATAGAAAACACAAGCATGCAAGTAATTTGCAATGATAATTCAAAACTCATCTCTGCCATGATACAAAGTTGGGTTTTGGCTCACAGGTAATATTGAGTTAGGTTGAATGATTCCCCATTCTCTTTTACCTGTACCAGGAGGATTGAGGGTGAAATCTGTATTTATACCGTCTACCTGCTCCTAAAAGGGGAGGGGAAATGGGAGGACCTGCTGTAAGTCTCTTTGCCAAGGAGGAAACGGGCAGGAACTTTGATCTTTCCAAGGAGAAAACACCTGACATAGAAGCCTGCCAAAGAAGCCTTAAGCCTAAGAGGAGCTAGGCAAAGGACCATTTGGGAGCCCTGCATGAAAAGGGCAAAGCTCTGAGAAACAGGAAGAAGATCCAGCCAGACCATGATGTAGAATAGGAAGCTGGGGTTTTCCTTTTGCACTGTTTGTTTACCTCAGAAAGGAGAGCTTTGGTTCAGGCAGAGAGTTAGACCACCCAATCAGACAGGAAACTGAGGCACTGGCACAATCTGAGGATGGGATGGTAAACTGTGCCCTGGCAGCAGGTTATGTTGCCAGAGACTGTCATGCAGTTTAACCTGCAGTATTGCTGAATATTTGATCAGAGCCTAACAAAAACAGAGATTATAGTATAATTGCATTTTACAGCATTAAACACTACTGTACACTTTTGTGAAGTTGACAATACGTTTCAGAGAATGTTTTCAATTATGTTGCTGCTGAGCACTCCCTCTCACTACCCAGCAATAAGTTTCCTTAGTGTCAGTGGCTGTCCCCCAAGCTGATGACTTTGTCGCTGACCACTGCTTAGACTTTGGAAAACACTGCTGCACAATGTACTCTGTGAAAATAATGGGATGTGAATGGCTGTTAAACTCAAATCCATTAAAGAAATCTGAACCACTGATTTCAAAAATTATCAAGGATTTTAAAAAAATATTGTAAACCTATATGTAAACCTATGAGCAAGAAAAAGATGTTTTTGTTTTAAAACTTAAACTAAGTGTGAAGAATTTAAAAATATTTAGCATTTAGTCTCAATTTTTAAAACAGAATCTCCCAGTGCTGAAAAAATGTTAACAAATTAGCAAAGAAGGTATGAACTATTTCATTCTGCTGAAGGGTCCAGTCCTGAGAAGTGCTGAGCACATTCTGGAGAGTTCACAATGCCCTTAATTCCCACTGAAGTTTAGATGAGGCAGTTCAGCCCCTCACCGCACACACTCAACATCTTGCATGCGTAGGCCCCTTAAGCTCAATTCCAATGAAGTCAATGGGAAGCCTGCCATTGACCTTAAGGGGAGTTGGGATGGGCCTTACATTAGTAGGAATAATTATAAACTTTACATAGCGCAAAGAGATATTGATAATCTTGCCAAATCCACAAATGTTGCATTCCGATACAAATAAAAATGTGCTAAGGTATAATGGGCCAGTTCGTAAAGTTTTCATAAAACAAAAGGTTGGGCCTGATTCTTCCCTCTGTTACGCTGGTTTTATGCAAGTGTAACTATGTTAAGATAAAGTTTCACTAGCATAAGATTAGTATAGCAAAGGGGAGAATCGGGCTGATTGGCTCAAGGCTTGTCTAGATTGAGAAAGTTGTGCCAGTTTAACTTTAATAGGTTTTTAATCAAACTGGTTCAAATAGCTGTATGGACATTCTTATTTCAGTTTAACCCGGGTTTATTTTGGTTAGCTAAATTGATAGAAATTGATATACACTTAACTGAAATAAGTCACTCAAACCAAAATAAGAATGTCCACACATCAGTTTAACCAAGTTGGCTTAAAAATCACATTAAGTTAAACCAGTGCAACTTTCTCACGTTACAGATTACTCAGATAAACTGTGTATGCAAATGCTATGGATTGTAAAGAGCAAAAGAAATTGATCTGAAAAGCTGGTGCATATTGACTTGGGAAAGCCTGGTAACATCAGCTAGTAACATTTGGACAAATATTTCTGAAATGCACTTCTGTCCAAGTACAAATAGATTGCAGAAATGAAGAAGGGAAATGGGAAGCTCACAGAACAAATTAAAGCCACAGACTCTTACTGCCACATCTATATTCAATGGATTACATTATCTAGCAGAGAATGCTGTCTGTACAGAAAAGTAAATAGACTAATGATATGTTATGAGTCCCCCAGAGTCCTGCTAGATTTCCCATGTCCTAATATTATGAGTTTGTTCCCTCTTTAATGAAACTGTTTGGTTCTTAGATTTTTTTTTTTTTTTTGCGCAGGGGGAGGTTTTGCCCTTGGACAGAAGAGTACCGTCATATATCTCTGGCTACATCATTAACATGATAATATCACAAGCTGTGTTAGACACACACAGAACCTCTTGGAAAGCAATATTAAGTGCAGAGAACAAAACTGAGCAAGCAAATAAATGTCAGTTAAGTAGTGCAGAACAACTAGGCTGGCATAATGGGGATATAATATTCAATCCTCATCTAGCTGCTGTGATGAGTGTAGGAGGATTTATATTTCCTAAGTTTTTAAATTATTATTTTCTTTAACAGTTTTTCTAAGGTGTTATTTTCAAAAGTGTATATCAAATGTCACAGACAAATAGGTATCAAATACTGATCACCATATTTTGAGAAATCTTACGTCATTTGAAATTTTAATCATGAATTCTCAGAATGGGATTTTCAATGGCTGACGTTTTAGGACTGTTTTCTTTGTTTTGGGGGCGAGGTTAGTTTCCCTGCTGCTTTAAGTTGCACACCCACAAGTTCTCATGAGTCAGCCATCACCCTTCCAGCTCAGAGACTGCGTGGGAGTTCCTTTGAAACCTGACAAAAATATGCCTTAACTGGACATAGAAGTTACATGTTAGGTAGTCATACGGCTCTATTCCCTCTTTCACTTGATGTTGGCTGGGGAACAGCCCTTTATAAATGGTGACTTTGTTGTGATTGTCCATGCTTTCATGACTTCCAAGACTGGATTATTTTAACTCTCCATATTTAGGTATACAAAGACCTTGACAAACTTTTTGTTAACCCGGAATACAACAGCTCAGCCCCTCAGCAACACCAGCCACCAAGTGAGCATCAGCTTGATGCTGTGTGTTCTACACTGGCTCTCCACAGCATACCAGGTCAGGTTTAAAATCTCAGTTCCAGTCTTCAAACACATCTGTGGAACTGGTCCAAGGTATGTTAGAGAGAATCTCCCTCTCTCTTTTTCCGTGTTAATGATCTCCCCGGGTGGTTGTGTTTCTAAGGAACTAAGAATGAATCTATGTTCCCGTCAACTTAAAGGGTGAAGCTCATGAGAGTGGGAGACAAGGATTTCTCAGTGTAACAGTGTGGCTTGCCCCTTAAGGGCTAGAGGTCTGGGGCCAACCAACCATAGTTACCAAGGGGGCACACCTGAGCAGGGATCTGCTGATTCCCTTATAAATGGGTAGCAAAAAGGCGTAGAGAAAGAGTTCTCAGGGAGAACAGAATGAAGTACAGAGGCTGCTGGAAGTGACTAGGCTCCAGTAGAGAAACCTGGAAGTTGGGGAGTGAGACTACCAGCAGGAAAGACCTGGAACGGATCCAATAAGGAGGTAAATGGATGGATTTGAGAATTTTGTTTTGAATGTTTGTTAATTTAATAAAGTAGAATTTGAGAAGGGCTGTGAATGGACAAAAGGGTTTGAGAGTTATTGAAGAAACACCTTGAAAGAGAAAACTGAGATGGGGGGACTGCTTGCAGGGCTGCCCTGAGGCCATGAGGGGGTACCCTTGAGATGGCAGGCCTGTTGAAACTCAGCAATAAGGACAAGGTTTTAGAATTCATTCCTGGAGAATAGAATGATCACTAAATTCACTGCCCTCACAATGGTGTGTGAAACTTACTTGTTTGATTTTGCTTTCCCACAACTATAACTAAAACCAACTATGATGAAGAGCAAAGAAGGAAGAAGAGCAGAAATGTGAAGACAAAAAAGAAGAGGGAGGGGGGAAAGGAGACATGAGAAGAAGAAAATAAAAACTCAAAGTGGCCTCTGCTATGCTGGGGGGCGGGGGAAGGGGAGAATTAGGTCACTGTTCTGTGAGTTTGGTATTATCTAGCCTGTGTGAATGGTTAGATAATATTAAATGTTAGCTTTTGAAAGCTGCTCAGAGGTTTGGAATGTTCTATCAGTCCTAGCAGCACTGCTTTAACTGGGCAGAATTGAGGCGAGTAGGTTAATTTGGGTTCAAAAGCTTCAATTTAATCTAGGGATGTAGAGTTTATTCTATGTTAAATAAATAAAATATTTTTTCCATGGTTACATATACACACAAATGTAAATTCAAGCTGTGTTGCGCATGTTTGGAACGCACTTATTTTAAGTGGATTTCACCCCACACATCCCACCTCATTTAGTCTGAATCCACCCCGTCACACATTAATACTGAGATAATAGATTTGGAGTCAATTTCACTAAAATGAAATGGATTTCAAATAATCCAAACAGCTCAATGTCATTTTTCATGCTACCATAAACAAAACCTTAATAGATGATGGGTTTGATCCATGCCCATAAATGCCAGGATCTTCCCTCTGACCTCCTCATCCTCACACTTGTTCATAAGCATTGCAAAATTTGAAAATGGTAGCTTTTATGTACAGAACCATATGCACTTACAACATGAGCTAAAGACAGAGTAAGAAAGGATAACTTTGAATTTCCTTCCTTTTCTGAGGTTAAGTCCATCTGTTAACATTATTCAACGTAAGCTTCGTATTCTATTTGAAGTATGTATATTAGAATTTATGACTCGCTTGGGTGATTCATAACCATCTAACATTTGGCATAGTACTTTCAAAATGCCACATTAATGCCTTCTGGACAGCAGCAAGTCTCCGGCTCACAGAATTCAAGCCAGCAAACTGCTCCCAGACTCCAGTTTGCTAATTCAAAAAGAACCTTTAAAAATTATACAAACCAGGATCCTCAAAAGTAGAGAGTCTTTTATTAGTGTGAGACACAAAAGTGTCACAAGCTTCAACAGACAAATACCACTTTGTCCCCAGAATTAATCAGAAAAATCTCAAAATGTACCTTAAAAGTTTTGGGGACTAACGTTTGAACCATACATCATTCCTTATAGTGAGGAGAAAGATGAAGGAAATATGCAATCAGAAGTTTTGTAACTATCATTTTCTGGCAATAGGAGTTTTATAACTTTCAAGATTCTCTGACCAAAGAAAGGAACAGTATAAAGATCTGAGTCTCTGACTTTATTTGCTATTAAGGGGCATCCAAGAGATTACATCACCAGAGACTGTTTGCTATTTCCACAGATACTTATTTAGCCAACCTACTAAGTAACAGCCGTCAACCAAAAGCTTGATCAAGCAAATTACCAGGCACATTTAAAAGTTCTTACTTTTCAGTCTAGACTTGTTCTGCCTCAAAAACATATACATGCATCCACTATGATATATTTTATAAATAAAATATGCAGAGCTAGTCACAGTGCTTAAGATTGCCCATCTCCCATAAGACAAGACCCTGTTTTCAGTTGCTTATAACTTTGCCAAACTCTAACCATTTGGGCTGAAATTTTCCCTGCCAGGTTTTGGGGACTGGCTGGGCAAGAAGACTGGGTCTGGGAGAGAAGGAAAGATTGGAACGGGGAGTCCGGAGGGGTGAGGGTGTGACTTGCTGGGAAAGGAGACTGGGACTAGAATGAGAAGCCTGAGGAGTAGAGGCTGGGACAAGGATTTATGGATGAGGAAGAGACAAGACATATGTGGACAGGCTGGAGGGGATGCGGCAGAAGGGATCACATACTTGGGGGGGAAGGGCCAAAAAAGAGTCTATACCCCACAAAGTACTTTCCTCCATAGCCTGGAATGGAAACCAAGATTCCTGTGTCTCACCATTCCTCTGCTGTCAGCAAATATCTGAAAATCTACTGGCAAAGTGTGTGCCTAATCCTCCTTTAGAGCTGGTCCACACAGAAGATAACCACCTATTGTTATCAGTTAATCTGTTAGTTCAAATGGCAGAAGTCTGTGTGATGGATCTAGAAGTTCCATCCCTGCTGATGACCGTGTATGTCCATATGATGCCACATAATGGAGTTTGTTTCTTCAGTTTGCTTTTTATAAAAACTAAGAAATTATACACATAAATTGTGTAAAAAGAGCAGTAAAAGGTTTCAAAGCCTACCACTCAAAAGTTAGGAAATGCCAGAATTAAGGTGCCTATACCACCTTAATTTAGCCTTCTTGTGTGTCTGCATTATAGTACAGTCTTTAATTACTTGATGACACACGGGATGACCCCTGCATCATCCAGTGCATAGAATGGAGTTGCTCTGGGAATGAATCAGGATTGTATAGTAAAGGAAAATGACGTCTGTGGGGCCCCCGCTTGGTTTGTTGCAGAAACTAGAAGGTGTGTGAGTAAGGCAGTTGAATACTGCCCCGGAGAACTGGATTCTATTCTTTCCTCTAACACAGAGTTCCTGTGTGATGTTGAGGAATCACTTAAACCAGACTTATCACAGGTGGTCACTAATTGTGTGTTCCTCATTTTCTGGATGCCTAACTTGTAAAAGTGCTGAGCACTCACAGCAGCAGCTGAAGTCAATTGGAGCTGTGCTTTGAATACATAAAGTGCTATGTAATGTAAGTACTCTGAAAAATCAGGTCTTAGGGTCTCAAATTGGGCACCCAAATTTAATGGATACATTTGACCTTAATCTCTTGATGCTTTAGTTTACCATCTATGAAATGGGGATAATAATATCTCCTCATCTCACAAGGGTGTTATGAAAATAAAGTCATTAAAGTTTGTGAAGCACTCAGATGCTATAGTGATGAGCACCATAGAAAATCCCATGAGGATATTAATAATTCTGTCTTCATAGCAGGCTTTGAATAGTTTCCAGTAAGTGAGGCCTGGGGCCATCCACTGAACAACAAAGAACAAAATATTGAATAGCTGCTCAGTAAATGAGCACCATCCATCGTGTGTCCTGAGTGAGGCAGGGGTCCTGTCAAAAGAAATAGTATGTGATTGTGTAATTAAGACTCTCATAATACATATGCATAAGGAGGCCAAATTAAGCTTGCAGAGGCAACCTTAATTCTGGCATTTTCTAACTTTTGAGTATTTGACTTTGCAACCTTCTAAAGTTCTTTTAATGTAGTTTTGTGTGTGTAATATATATTTATACACACACGTATACATATATGCCTTGTGAAGGCAATATAGATATTGTCTTCAATATGCTATTTGTCTAATCAAGAATTTGTAAAACTAAACTATATATGGCCATAGAGAGAACTGTAGAACAGTGGATTCATTATACAATTAAGTAACGACAAACAGAATACCTTATGCAGCAATGACAACTACTGCATCATTAAGCTTGCAACTTAGTTTCCACTATAAGCCCAATTTTGCCTTCCCAACAACAAAAAAGTCACATCAGCCTTAAAATGAGTAGGCTGAGTCTACGCTCAGGTAGGGTTTTTTCGCAATTTTAAGTAAATTGGATAAAGAGTTCCTAAATTAGGACACCCTCAAAGTAGTTATTCTCCACAGCTCAGAAAGTCGTGTGTGTGTAACACAGAGAAAACAGAGAGAAATAAACCTTAAGTTTACAGGACTAACATTGCTGAGACCTACGGCACAGTATAAAAATTTAGCTGATTACAAGTCTAGTTTCGGAAGTCATTAACTTCTGAACATGTAATACTGCTCTACTGAGCTGAATACAGAACATCAAAGAACTGCTGAAGACCCAAGGTTTCGTTTAAAAAAAAAAAGTAAGTCTCTAGTCCTTTCCCTTGCAGAGAGATGTGTCCGTATGTAAATCTAAACCCAAAACCTCTCCGGGCAGCGACTGAATGAGACTCCTAAGACATGCCAGGAGGCCAACGAGCCTCCGCCTTCAATTGCACATTGGGTTTCTCCCACCCCCTGCAGGTTTCAAGAGGTCCAACAGAAGATAGGAATACTCCCTTGATCGCCTCTCAACCAGTCTGCTCCTGCCTACAGACATCCTGGAAATTATACACACAAACTGTATTTTGGTTATTTATTTGCTAATCAAGTTTTTACAAGGTTTTAAAATGCATTAATTACTAAACTTTCCAAACAATTTTTTTAAAAAAAATCAAACGAGTTTTTAAAAATTTTCCAGATAAATCATATATTAAAAGAAATCAAACTGGGAATATATATTTCTTCCATTGTCCTAGGAAAATTTTTATCAGAGCCATTTTCCCATCACACATTTGAAATATATCTCCTGGAATTTTTGCATTGTTTTCCATATTAATCTGAAATTGCATACAAGAATCTCATTACTATTTATTGTGACTTTGCAATTATAGCAGTCACCTAACAGAGCCTGCTACTCTGTAGTTAAGGTTGAGACTTTCAGTGTAAAAACCCCTTTTCACATGTTCATAAGATTTTATTTTATTTTTATTTTTTTAAATTCTTCTTTTGGGGTGTGCTTGGTCTCAGCCCAAGGATAAATTTTTCCTAGAAAGTTTAAACAAAATAAATACCGTTAGCCATTGTTTAACTATAGGAAGGTGGGAAAAAAACCAAACCATTTTCCCGTTGTAGGAATGTTTTAAGGTACTGGTTAGTTTACGCATAACTCAGAAATGGCTGAGCTTCAAAATCTGTCCAGTGTATGTTTTTGTTGGGGTTTCACACATGCACAGCAGTAATTTTTAGCTCTCATTTGAAGCAATTGTACTAACAACAGCACTAAAGAATCAAATCTGCACTCTTTTAGTCACATAAGTAGTTGAAGTAATCCCATGCGAGTGGTTAATGGGACTGTTCGCAGAGGAAGGAACTACTCAGGTAAAGATTTACTGGACCAGACCCTTTGTTAGTATCAGAGCTAAAAACCTATGTAGAAAGTTTCACAATAGGCAGATTTCAATGCAGAAGATTCCTTTATGCTTTTGTAGAGCTTGTGATCTCTCCAGGAGGGAAGCCATTCTACTCTGGGTCTGATAACATGGATAGTGCATTGCAGTACTCAACTCTCAGGGGAGCAAAGACAGAAATGATTGTAGCAAGATCTGCATCTGAAAGACATGGGCATACCCCTAATCATCTAGTGCAGATTGAAAAAACTATGCTGGCTTCACGTCACAAGACCCTTGCACTGCAAACCTGCATAACAAATGGCAGCTTGCTCCCTCAATTAAGAGCATTAATATAACCCACACCAAATCTTACAGTTTCTTCCCCGTCATCTAACGTCACTTTAGTCTTGTCTGCTTGAAGCCACAGCCAGTTAGCTTTAATCCAGGCCCCAGTTACATACACATCATTCTATCACACTAGCCTGGTCAGATAAATGAAAGAAAGTTGGGTGTCATCAACATATTGAAGGAACTATAGCCCATGTCTCCTCACAGACACGTTTTACAGACTGGTATGTACCTTGAACAAGAGTAGTAGCAAAACACATCCTCTCAATACTCGGCACTTATGCCCTGAGGGGTCTCTTATGCAGTTACACAAAGCTACCCCACAGTATCACTCAAAGAAAGGAGTAGAGCCAATCACAGAAAGCAATGGAGCCAATCACGAGCAATTCTATCTGCTACTTGTCAGGAGAATGGACATATTAGCACACTGACAGATATACTGGTGCCAATCAGCAGGGTACTGTTCTCATCTATTGCATGGGGAGTGGTGTCCTAAACCTATATCACCACTGTGGTTTCTGTAAAGTTCCCAGACCTAAAATTAGATTGGCTGGAGTCAAGGAAATCTGAGGCCTCAAAATATCAGCAAAGTTAGCCCATGAAATCCTGCATTTGGGCACTCAAACTGATATTTAGTAGGTGCATACAGCAGATGTCTCTGTCTTTGTGCCTGTCTGGGATTGGAGCCCACATATGAAATTGGGCATAGTCACTGTGTGTGTGTGCCACACATACCGCCCTCCCCCACCCATCCACACACGTATTCAGGGCTACTATATTGAATTAAATTGACTGTTTGTTAAAAAGAATGGCAATACCATGTGGCAGACTTGTGAAGACAGGACCATCTTAGGGTTCAAACAGCAGCATCTCATCTTGTCAAATTTTCAAGTCTCTACCACAACCTCTTAAAGTTTTAAGGAGCTCTGTAAAAGTATTAATGTAGGTCAGGATCTATGACTGCCTGTCTCTGTCTCCTTCTGCATTATCATACTGTTCCTGAAGTTCAATTCCCTTCTACTACTGGTCACTTGTAGAAGCATCAGGCATTAACATTGTTTAAGTTTACTATCAAACTCTCAAAATCTAAAACAGAGTGTCATCCATCTTTTTCATACCGTAATCCAACATTCAGCCGCTCGCAACTGGTCCTCCTGAAGTGTGTCCCAAAATCCTTTGCACCATTTGCAATGACGTTCCAAGGGTATGTCTACACTACAGCTGGGAGATGTGATTCAGAGCTTGGGCAGACATATATATGCTAGCTCTTTTTGAGCTAACTCTCTAAATATAGCAGGGCAGCCGTGGTGACATGGTCAGTAACTTGAGCTAGTCTCCTGAGTAGAATCCCACCTGAACCCCTGTGTACACACTCAGGTGGTATCCCGAGCTGTCACCAGGGCCACGTTGCTATTTAACATGCTAGCTTGAGCAGAGCTAGTGTGCATATGCCTCCCAGTGCTGGAAATCACACCTCCCTGCTGTTGTGTAGACAAACCCCAAGAGAGGAACCGTGATAACTGATGCAATGACTTCTAGGCTGATTTTGATTATCTAAGTCAAATTAATGTTGGGGGGGGGGGGAAGAAATGTAGTAGAAGGAGCATGATGACCTGCTTGAGAGTTGGTGTGGATGGTTCTGAGTAAAACTTTGTTAATTCACCTATTTTTGGTACAAACTCCAACCAGATTCCACAAAACCTTCACCAATGTCTGTGAACTTGGACTGATTTCTGGGTTCAGGTTGAAACTTGGTAGTTTTGACTAAGAAACTAAGACAAATTCAGCAGTTTGAGAAGAAATTTTTGCTTTCGAGGTTTTGGGCTTGTTAAATCTTGAAAATGAGAATGGCAGCTGCAAACCCCCTTCTAGCGGGGTAGTCACCCTGCTCCGGCCCTGAAGGGGTTAAAGCAGCCCGGGAGAGGGCTGTGGCTGGAAAAAGCAGCCACAGTTGGGGGCCATGCCCCAATCAGGCCATAGCTGGCCCTATAAAAGGGCTGTGGGCCAGAAGCTCAGAAGAGAATCTCTCTCTAGCTTCTGAGAGAGAAGGACCTAGCTGCCGGGGAGCTGAGAAGGGTACCTGAGGTGGAGCAGTGTTGGGGAAGGGAAGTGCAGAGGGAGCTCCAGCCTGGTAAAACCCCAGGCTGTAGGCCTTGCTAAAAAGGGCCTGTGAAAGGTACTGGGGCTACAAAAGTGTAATCTGGGAATAGGCGGAGGCAGCTGGTCCAACCCACCTTGCCAATGATGAGTGGTTTACAGACTGCTATCTGCCCCAGGGAGCGGGGGTTAGATGGAGACTGGCAGTAGGTGGGGATAGAGGGTGGGGGTTCCCCTGGGAGGGGAGACCCAGAATGTGGGGCACTGCCAGGGGACAGCACCCCAAGATAAAGGGGCACCAGGGTCTGGGAAGGACATGGGGGCCAGCGGCAGGTGAGACACCGGCCTGCAGACACCGGGCTGGAAGAGCTAATTCCCAGGATGACCAGCAGGAGGCACCGTGCTGGTGAGGCGTCGCCCCGCCATACCCCATGAAGCAAAACTAAAAGTATATGTACATGGAGCCCATGAGAATCAAATCCACCGAGTTGCACACAGCTATAGCTGTAACTCACAGACTAATATCCTCTGGAATAAAGTGAGCACCAGGATTACTCAGATGGCAAACTTCTTGGGGCAGGGATTATCTCTTCATTATCCGTATGTAACGTGCCTAACATAATGGGGCACTGATCCTTGATTGATGGCCTGGAGGCACAACCTCAATACAAACAAATAATAATGGTAGGATAAGCCTGCTAACAAGTGCCCTAAGATGCTGACCATCTGCTGCAAGCTGATTGCCCTCCACTCCATCATTGACTTCACTGGAAGCTGAAGACTCTCAGCACCTTGCAGTGTTGGGCCAAGGATGATTAACATTCCCTCTAGAAGGGAAGTGAATGAAAAATCTCCATCTACACCTTTGAAAAAAACAAACACCGAAGAAATGCTGGTTGTTACCTTGCAAGGCATAGGCTTTTTGAAGGTGATTTCAGCTTGAGTCCAGACTCCCTTTGGGGATTCCAAGACAGACCAGATTTTCTCTTGAACCACATGATTCTCCTCAAAGATATAAACAGCCAGGGTGTCGCTCATTTTGAAAAATCCATAAACGGCATAATAAAACCGCAGACAATACTGCAAGTTTCCTGGCAGCGAGGGGCCATACAGACGTCCAATGTACCCAGGCTGTGAGGTAAACTTTGTGTTCGCCAGCAAGTAATAACCTGTGAAACAGTGCAATTATTGAGTCTTTCTAATAAACAATTCACAAAGCCTATTCACAGGTAAAAGAAGCTTTAGTCATTTCAGCAGATTTTGGTGCTAATGAGAGTTTCCACTAGCAGGTTAATAAATTATATCTTTGTAGTTTGTAGTGCTCAAATCAAAATCCTAAATAAACTCCCTGCCGTTACAAATTTAAGACTGCACATGGCCAGATTCCAGTCTTCACTAGAGATCAACACTTTGTAGAATTACCTTAAAAAAACCCTCAATTTTATAGCATCCTGCTGGCTCCATTGGCAGCCTGACTCAATTTCAGGGATACCACTCCCTTATCGGAAGAGGTAATGCTAGGGCACTTGGCACTTTATTCACTGCCAGGTCCTCACTGGATAGTTCATACAGAAATTGCAAGCCTCTCTGGTAGCTATGATTGAATAGTGGTGAATGCTACACAAAAGGTTCTATATGAGCAGTGTCAGAAACCACAATGTAAAGGAGATTCCCAAAACAATCAGATATCCTGAGCCCCTGCCTTGGAGAGGTAAGAGCACTACTGGCATGCAATTCTTGCTTTTTTAATCAGCAGGATGCTTGAATAGAGTTTATATTCATGTGTCTAACACCTCTCCTTATTAAAAAAGTTACGCAAAACTCCTGACTATTATAAATTCCTACAAGTAGTTCATTGCATGCTTTGAAAAACAGTATGGGACAGATCCTTATTGGGCATAAATTGGTGTTGACCTATTGACTTGAATGTAGCTGCATTGATTTATATCATCTGAGGATCTGGCCCTATATTTCCATAGAGAAAGGGCAAGGTTTTTCCTGGCACTTGTGAGGGTATAGTGATGGGAGTGCACAAGGATCCTCCCCTCCTGAAGTGCAAAGGCCAGGCACAATCATAGTCCCTTTTAGGACCTTCACAAGGACGGTGCAGTTTGCATGCTCCTTCTATATGACTGGGAGATTGGGACGGTTCTCAGGGTGCCCACAACTGAGAGTCACCTTACAACCACCCTGCCTCCAGCAAGAGGGACACTTGTTTGTGCTTAACTAGGTGCCAACTCCCTGATACCTCAGTCTGTTAGCTATCTTCTAGGTTATGGCAACTCTTACTTTGCCTTGCAGGTTAACGATAGGTGTACCCCAGTCCCCAAGCCCCTTCAAAGTGTTCCCCTGTAGGGGTCACCACACTCTAAGAAACATCAGGTTTGCTCTCCCCAAGAGGACAGGGTACATACCAGCTTGTTTGAGTCAACTCAGGATCAGTTCTTGTATAATACCACAGCACTGAGATATATTTGTAGTGAAAACAATCATCAGTTTATTATCAACGATCAAGGTTTAAGAGACAGTGAGTGAGGATAATGGAAACAGAAGGGTTACATATAAAACAAATCATAACACGATCCCTATAGACTAAGCTTACTTTAAGAGATTACCTTCTGTCTAAATAAATTTATCTCACCCCAAATGTCCTTTGCATCATTTTCCACCAAGTCTGGTTGAGATCCCATTTTTATGAATGTAATCACACTGCCTGATTACTTCCTAGATGCAGGATAAATGGGTGTCTTCCTTGCCTCCTGCATATATCCCCACCCCACGTCCATTTTCTTTGCACACAGCTAGGCTAACCCCCATAGCTTGTTTTTTTTCATTGTTGCTCCTTTTCTGTTGACTCTCTATGTAAATTGGGCTTCTATTGTCTTGGCTTACAATGCTTAATTTACATTTCGACAGATATGCATCTTACCTCCACTCTGGAAGAAAACCTGTTTTTCTCTTTGGTTGTGACAGATGTTAAAATATATTTTCAGTACATATACACAACTCTTTAACTATCATCTGTACAGACATCTTGCAACAATTCTGAGGATCAGTATGACATAACCATTTATTAAAGGATGCACATGACACTCTCTGGTGAAACAGAATGTACACGACAGACTCAGGAGACACCTGTACTCTCTATGCACCCCCTCTATGCCCCTTTACCAGCTGGCACTAACAGGTTCTTGGGTTACAGAGTTCCCTCTGGGGCAGCATCTCTCTGCCCTACCCCCAATGCAGAGCAGTATGTCAATTGCATAGTCTGTTCTGGATTAAAGAGTAATTTAACCTTCACATCCAGTTGGACTTTTCCAGTTAAAAGAACTTTTGATTTACCTAATCCAGTAGTGTGATCACCTGTCCTATACGCATTAGGCTTTACTTTCACTCTGCTCCAGCCAGGGCCATCCTTGTGATCCTGATAAAAATTACACAGATCTTCCTCAAAATTGCAGCTTGCCTCAGCAGGATTGAAAGAAAATCCTGCAAAAAGATAAACATGCTCTGCTAGGAGGAGTACACGGTAATATGCATAAGTATTTGAAGAACAATAATGCCAAAATGTATTCTGTTTTATCTCTGTTCATGACTAGTAATTGAGTGCATTGCAGAAGACAAGCAGACACACACACACACACACACACAGATATTTTATACATATGGCACATAGTCAGGCTGATAACAAACTATCATTTTTGTATGACAAATGGATGCTCTTTTCTTATATTTTGCCAAGGGGGAAAATATCTCTTTCACAGTCCCCATAAAAATAAATAGGCACCAGACGTCAAAGAAAATAAAATTTCTCCTTCAGGATGTAATGCATAAAGACATCCAGACATTTTTTTCTGTCCTGCTCCATTCAAAAGATATCCAGACAAAAAGTGTGTGTATAATAATATTTAGATTTCCAATGTGATAACCTTCTAAGACAAATAGGTAAGATTTATTTATTTATTCATTTTAACAAACCCTCCTTTCCTGAAAGGTGTGTGTGTGTGGTATTTTTTATTTATGGCTACTGACATCTGGAGCTTTGCTCAATTCACATCAGTATTGCATGTTTCACTGCACAAAGGAAAACATCACTATAAATGGTGTAATTTATTAAAGAGTTGAGCTAATCTCTTCATCTATGCTGAAGGCTTTTTGGTTTTCCTGCTGTGTGAAATTCAAAGGCCAGAGAGTTTTAATCTAAAAATATCCCCACCGGCAGGCTGCTTCTAAGAAAAATGTTTCTCTCTCAAAGATATTCACAGATCATTTTTACAAGTTATTGGGAAAAATCAACATATGGCAATCAGGTGATGTTCCTATAGGTGGTAGGTCATGTCTATGTGAGCTCTGTGGTGGCCTGGCTCAGTCCTCCCTAGCATTACAGTACAGTAGCTAATACAGGGATTGAAAAGTCTGCTTGCTACTGCCAAGTAGGAGCTTTCCCATAGTAAGTGTGGGGATCCATGCTATCAATTTCTGCAGAATCTAAGCTTTAGTTTAGCGCGCGCACACACACACACACACACACAAAGGTTCTAGCCCATGTAGTTGTAAAGATAACCTTCTGGATGTGAACCACATGTAAATCAATGCAGTGCTATCTTCCTGAGTCTTCAGGCATATAGCTTCCATGCTTCTACTACTGCTCATGGTTTTCCCAAGCCACAGAAGACTGAAAACAGACTAGCCCCATCAGCAACCAACCCTATTGCAGCAGCTAGGAGGGCAAGGGAGGGTTAATGTTTTGGAGATGCTACTCCTTACAACAGCTGGAAGACCCTGAGTAGAAAGGAAAAACAGAAAGTAAGTGCTCCTCCTCCTTTCCAGCAGACAAATAGGACTATGGTGGCTTTAAATTTAACAGACACCTATGAGCCAGCTGTGAAAGATGGAGGTGTCAAACAAGGTACAAGAACAGCACTTTGAAAGAAACTGCACCCTGACTCTGGGTGCTGATTGAACTCAGCTTTTCATTAGGGCATTGGCCTGAAAAGCAAGGCCCCATCTTTTGAATCAGCCAGTGGCTAGTAAGTTTAGTCCTCTGACTAGTGGGTGGCTGGTAGATTTTTGAAGACCTCAGCTAATATTTGTGCACTTTTGAATCAGGACTCCTAGAAAAAAATTTATCAAACTTAATGTCATTATTGTACAACAAAAGATTTCAGATGGAGCCGACACATACAGTCTCCTGGACAGCTGGAGGCAAAGAACCACTAAAGCCAAGCAGAAAGAGAATGCAATTTCAGAAGTACTCAAAGCAACTAAAGATGGAAATATGGGAATTGCTGACAAGACTGAAGTGTTAAAACGTAACTGAACATATTTCAACAAAACACCAAGGAAATTACTGGCATGAATTTCTCACACAGAAAAACTTAATAGGCCAAAATCAGACCTGGTGTAAGTGGATGTAGCACTACTGACAACCTAGAGTTCCACGCACTTACAGTAGATAAGAGTTTGCGTCAGGATATTTAGAATAAACTGTTGTGTTCTAAAGAGGTAACAGACTGTATTTAGCCCATCAAATAAACAACATCTGAAAGTTAAAATAGAAAAGGACAATACGTTACAGCATAAGTAATAAATGGATCAAAGCGCAACATTATTGCAAACATAATCAAGAAATCAAAATACATAAATCCCAAGCATAGACTGTTACAAAAATGAGTAAAACCAGAACAGGAGGAGAGAAAATAGTGATACAAAAACTACATTCAATAAACCAAGACTGGTAGATTAGCAACACATCTGGGATCTCAGTCTCATGCCCTCCACAGAATGCATCTTTAAGCTGTGCAGATAAAGTCTGCAGAGACCATGTACAGAGGTAAAAAAGGAAGAAACTGTTTTCCACTAGATCAGTACAAAATGTTTTTTTTTTCTTCCCATTTCATAAGATTTCAAAATTGTGACCAAAGGTTTGATAGGAAATCATTAATCATTTTGTTAGAATGTTACTTAGCAATGAAAAGCAACATTCAAACTAAATAGTATTTGGCTAGTCCAGGGACAGACACTGTAACTGCCAAGGGCTGAATCCTGGCCCTAACTGCCCCGCAACAACAATCATGTGGCTCCAGCTTAGTTCTGTTGTTGTGGAAACCTAATAAAATCCTGACAGAACTCCCCTCTCAGAGGCAGCTAGTCACGCCATCAACTGAGGGAAGTGAGTAGGCCACATGACCCCAAAAGGTATCTTCTGATTTACAACTCTGAAATGGCGTACCAGGCACGTGGAAGGATAGGACATGTCCCAGTGTTAATCACTGTGGGAAGGATACAGCTCTTGCCAGTCACCTGTGGCCTCCTCCCACCATGGCAACTTGTTTATTTAATTTTGGGCACTTGTCCCAATCCCACGCTCCCTCAGAGGCATGCTGTACCAGCTTCAGCCTCTGTGGTAATTTGTTTAACCTGAGGGAGATAGAATCGCAGCATTCCAACTAGCATTCCTGTTGCAGCATGGAGCATGCAACTTGTTTGGAAGGAAGGGTAGACCATTCTATTTTGGATCAATTGCCCAAATGAATGACATTCTGTAAATATGTTGTAAAAACTTTCATAGATTCCAAGGCCAGAAGTCTGACCTTCTGTCTAACATAGGCCATAGAAATTCCTCTAAATAATTCCTGTCTGAACTAGATCATATTTTTTAGAAAAACATCCAATCTTGATTTTAAAATAGTCAGTGATGGAGAATCCACCACAACCCTTAGTAAATGGTTCCAATGGTTAATTACCCTAACTGATAAAAAATTATTTCTGGTCTGAATTTGTCTAGCTTCAACTTTCAGTCATTATCTTGTTATATTTTTGTCTGCTAGATAGAAGAGCCCATTATCAAATATTTGCTCCCCTTGAAGGCACTTACAGACTGTGGTCAAGTTACCTGTTAACCTCTTTTTTAAGCTAAATAGACTCAACAAGTTCAGTCTATCACTAGAAGCATGTTTTCCAATCCTTTAATCATTCGTGTGGCTCTTCCCTGAATCCTCTCCAGATTTATCAACATCAGGTAAAATAATCTTCTTTATACCTACTCAAAATTTAAAATGTTGTGCTTTAGTTTTGAAGCTCTGGTGATCTACAGATTCACAGATTTTAAAGTCAGAAGAGACTATTATGATAATCTAGTCTCACTTCCTGCATACCTCAGGTCATAAAACCCAACCTAGTAATTTCTTCATCAAGCCCATCACTTCTGTTTGCGTTATAACACACCTTTTAGAACAATATCCAGTCCTGAATTCAAGACTTCATATAATGGACAATCCACCATATCCCTAAGTACGTTGTTTCAATGGCTAATAATAATAATAATAATAATAATATAATACCTAGTTCATATATAGTGCTTTTCATCATCTGATCTCAAAGCACGCTACAAAGGGTAAATTACCTTCACTTCTGATCTGCATGTATCATTTATTCTACAATCCCATTTTATTTCTTAAAAGGAGGAGGAACCCAGTGGCATTGCTAAATTGAATAGGCTAGTATTTGAATGTCACTATAATATATTCCAAGCACTGAAATCTACAGACTGATAAAAGGAGTCAGAGGAAGGGAGAAAAACTATGGAAAGTAAATACCCAAAAGAATTCATACCTGTCTGATTGCTGCAATAATCTGGAGAGAAAGAAATGTCATCAAGAGCAATGTAGCCTCCCTTGGCACTATTGAAAGCAACTTCAAAAATAACCTGAAAAAATAAATGGCAATTTATTACTTATCTATTGTGTATGTCATTACAATGTGTTAACACAGCTTCACCGTCTGGAATTCTGATCAGATTACCTAGAAAAACTACAAAACTCTTTGAGAGGATAGTGCAGGTATTGGGATTAACGCAGTTATATCACCGAACACTGCAAGTCAAATCCTGGTCCATGCACATGAACATTCCAAGGCCGGGGATGGGGAGTCAGGAATGGAATCTTCTTCCCATTCGGTGAAGCATCAAGAGTCAGTAAAGAATAAACAACACCTTCTACTTGATATTTCTTTTGGATATCCTGGAGATTTATAATAATAATATAGAGCTCAATTTTAGCTTTGAGAGACAGAGTTCGGTTAAGGGGGGTTGTGGAGGAGTAAGATCTAAGCTGTGGATGCTGGAGGCATCCCATCTGAACAGGGGAAAGGAATAATTCAGCCCAGAGAGTACACTCGGGTGCATTAGCTACCACAACTTTTAAAAGTGCATTTATTTTCAAATGAAATTGCAATGGGGTAGGCCACGATAGAGGGCAACAGTGCCTATTGGTCAGCCCTACCACTTATCTTGGCCCTTTAAATGTTCAGAAGAGTTCAAAAGATACATGTAGAGACCTAAGAGTCCTTGGAATAAATGGTGCTTAGGGAAGGAATCAGAAGACTGTACCTTTAAAGGCCCAAATCCTGCAGAGAGGGCAGGGCAAGGAAGGGGTTAGGAGAAGGGGGGCAATATAAAGGCTTCCTCCTCCAGCAGAGCAGGGAGATACTGACAGCAGAAGTCTAGCCTGACGAACCCTCCAGACTGGAAGGCTTACTAGGAAAGGTGTTCAGTGTTCAGCTGAGAGGAGCTGGCACAAGGCCTTGTACTTACTAATCTATGGCAAGAGGCGTGAGGAACACCCCCAGCTCCACGGAGAGGGCTGAGGGGAACTCCTGTTCATAGGAGAGAGCTACTGACTGCCTTGAAGAAAGGGGCAAAGAATTGCTAGCAGTACAGTTCGTCTGCTGCAGAGAGGAACTGAGACTGGCTTGTAGAAGATGCCTCCCAAGCTAGTCCCAGAAGAAGCTGTCCTGAGGAATCACAGAGTCAGTGCAGGTACAACAGAGCCTGCTGATCTTATGAGGACGCTGATGTGTGAAGTAAAGGGGAAATGGTGTGGGATTGAAGGAACAGTCCTTAACTGCCTAAATAAGGTCCCCAGGCTGGAATCCAGAGGAGAGGGCAGACAGGGTTCTCCTATCTCTTCCCTAGACCAAGAGGGGAAACTCAGGCAACAAAGATAAAAGAAGCCAAGAATATCAAGCACCAGATAGAGGCCAGGAGATGGACTTTGAGTTTCCTATTTTGGGGACTGTTCTATTAACCCCAGAAGGGGAATGAACTGAACAGAGACCTGGTAGGAGGACTAGGCCATACATAACAAACCAACAAAAGGGGGTGCTAGACTGAGACAATCCCTGCAATGCCACACCTGAACACTAGGAGGCTCTCTGGAGGTAAGAGACATGATGACAGGGATACACATGTTCTATATCAGTGGCTCTCAAACTTTTTTACTAGTGACCCCTTTCATAAAGCAAGCCTCTGAGTGCGACCCCCCTTATAAATTAAAAACACTTTTAAATATATTTAACACCATTATAAATGCTGGAGGCAAAGCGGGGCTTGGGGTGGAGGTTGACAGCTCATGACTCCCCATATAACCACCTCGTGACCCCCTGAAGGGTCCCGACCCCCAGTTTGAGAACCCCAGTTCTATTTGATTTTATGACATAGTAGAGAAGAAGCAGTACGTGAGCAGCACTGACATATGGAACTGAAATGCAAACTGTGGAAGATATAGCTATACTGCACAGGCATTTGATTGTCTTACCTCCATTGGGTATGGTGCATCAAAATCAACCTCTGCTAAACTCCAGTCTGTATTCATTGTACTGTCTATTTTCCAGATCTCTTCATAAAAGCCATTTATATCTCTCATATAGAGAGTAAAAACAATGCCGCTCTCCTGCCGAAGTTGGTAATAAAAGGATAAGCAGCCAGACATGGGGGTTGTTGTCTTAGGTGAGACCAGCTGGGCCACTTCTTGGAAATGCTTGACATAAATAGAGTCCACATACATGTAGTGACCTAAAATATATATATAAAAAACCCTTGAATATATATAATGGTGCAAATGACAATTAAATAGATGTATCAATAGATGTGCAGAAATTTGATACGCTGCTCATCTACATCATACACATTGGATAACTACTGTGAGGGCCCCCTTAGAAATGCTAATAGTAGTAATACTCTCTTCACTTGACAAATTACAAATGTTGCCTCCCTTTCTCTTCTCCCCTCTTTTTCTTCTGCACAGTCCTATGAATAGCATATTGGTGGGTTGTGATTTTGTGAGACTGGGATTCCAGAGGTAAATAAGCCAATTGCAACCTTTACCTGTTGCCGTCTCGAGTCATTTAAATCTTCAATTTTACCTTAGATTGAAAAAATCTGCTCTCCAAACCCACAAATGAAAAGATTCATAGGACAGATACTTACCATCTTCCAGTCAGATTAGAATTGAATAAGTAGGTTACTTCCTGCACACACATGCTGAGATAGCTACATTGACTTCAGTGGATTTATGCTGATTTACACCAGCTGAGACTTTGACCCTTTATATGTATTTCTGTTTATCTGAACTGCGTGTGCGTATGCCTACGTGTATATTTACATTCTCTCTTTCTCTGATGTACACCCAGAGCTGGCACAGTTATAGGACATCAAATAATATATACTGATTAGAGATGAGGTTTATAATGGAAACACTTTGCTCAGCAGGTTGAAGGGGGCTATTTCAGAGTTAAAATTTTAAGCTTTGTATGTTGGTTTGTATAAACTTGTTGCTGGGGAGGTTCCTCATCTCTGTAGCCTAAATAATTAGCTGATATTTTATGAACTTGGAAGCTTTAGCTGTTGACCACTTCATCTTGGACTACGAGAAGGGCTAACTTGGCCGTCACTGCCTCTTTTACTAGTCTGGCAAGTTCCTGCCTCACCACCACCCTCCCAACCTAGGTTTCATTTCGACTGCAGTTGGCTGAGGGCATTTTTGGTGCTTCATTGTTTCCAGGCAGTGTTACCAGTTGTCAAGCTTAATTTTCACTGTGGCAAGCTCATTCACAAATGGTGAAAGATTCTCAACAATGAGTCACCAAGTGTAGGCTAGTGAAAAGTGTAACCTATTAAACTCAAGTTAAATTAGTTACTAATTGTTTAGCTGTCTGGGGGCCAAGCAGTGTTAGTCTGATACTCTGTACTCAACTCATACAATTGTGGGAGTGGGGGTGAAAGGCACAGCGGCATGAGTTAAGGAGGTGTCATCCATCACTTTTAATTTCCTGGTTTCTTGTTTTGTCATTCACTTCACATTGTTTAAGATCTGAATTATAAGTCTTGCCTATTGCTTTCCTTAGAATGCCCTCAACTTCTTTCCTGTAATATCAACAAGGAACTAAAAAGTCTGCCCTGTCTTTGCTATTATAGTGTAAAAGAGACACTTCGAGCAAAGTGGTGAAGAAAAGGCATCTACTGCATAAGTTTTATGTACGGGGAGAGATCTGAAGGATCCTCTAAGCCTTTAAAGTGCTTTGTGTTCTATGACCTACAAGAACAGATCCCTAGTTAAGTTAAAGAAATAAAAGCCTTCTAACCCCATCTAAGTCAATGTCATATAAATGAGTTGTGTTTCATTCCCTATGCTTTCTGCTCACTGAATTCTTCCATTCAGTATCAATGGTAAGCAAATGCTTGGAATATGTATGGGTCAGCATTACAAGGATGAAAAGGTTTCTATAATTGGCAGCATGTTGTCATGTACCATAATTTTAAAATCCGGACAATGAGTTCTTTTAGTATTTGTAAATGTATAACAGCTTTGTCCTAGATATAATTGTGGGTGCTTTCTTTTTTCTTAAACTGACTGCAGAGCACAACAATCATGTTATAAAGAGTTCAGAAAATTTTTGTTAACTTTTTCAAGTTAACTGTATCACTGATGAGTTTTAATCTCTTCTTTCGTGCCTTTTTTCCCTACAAATGACGACAGTCAGAACAGGGTCCCAATATAAGATTTTTAATGTGTGAGTTTTACATAGATTGTATACCTGAATCATAGACACTGCTCTAAATATAACTGCATTACTTTCTTTTGTTGTACTATCAAAATCAGTAGATCACATGAAAATCAATAAAGTCTGTTAAAAGGGCAAAAGTAACAGACTACACTATGATTTGAATATGACACCTGCTCTATTTTTAGAGCACAAGTTAGGGTTTAACTAGCTTTTGTATTCATGTTTCTTCATTCAAGTTACACAGGTACTTTTTAATTTTCAGAATCTACAGCCAAAATTTGCAGAAGAGTTTGCTAATTTTGTGTGCCTCAGTTTTTCAATGCTCAATTCAAGATACCTTGTGCCTGATTTTCAGAAGTGCTGAAGACCTGCAAATCTCATTGGGGTTACATCCTAAATTCATTCAGAGACTAAAGCTGTTGCAAAATGCAGCAGTCTCCTCTAGTCTAATGTTACAACCAATAAAAGTGGTGACAACAGATAGCTTGGTCTTGTTCCCCTTGTAAGGGGCATTTATTTAGAGCAGGAACCATTTACCAGGCTACTAGTTCTTGGAGCTATGTATAAGACAGTCACTTGTTTTCTGAATTTTGGGCCGAATCCATATGGAAAATACATATTCATATGTTCAGCACAGCCCACTTAGAAATGGCCACTCAGCCTGGTATAATTCCTAATACCAAAAGTTCTGTTCAGCAGGTAATACATACAGTTTTAAGGAGAATTAGATCTTCGGAGTCTTTCTTACCATTGAGAGAGGAAAGTGAACTTTTTTCCCAATGCCAAGTTCCTTGTATGTTTAAAAAGGAAAACACATCTTTTATATGTCTGAGGCAACTGCTTCACAAACTATATGTCTAATATTTACAAAGCAGTGTCCAAGTAGAAGTTTTTTTCATATCAAAAGCAATTCAGACTTCTAACTTTTTCATTAAAAAAAAGTTTGTAGCAATTTGCTGTTCTTTCAGTAAGCTATAAGGCCCTTACATCTGCTCAAGTCTGGACTGGGTGAAGAGTGGAATGTAAAATATGAACGGAACATGAGACTAGAGTAAAGGAGCACAATACAAAATGAGGAAAAGTTGCCATGAGAGTGATACTTAAGTCCTGATATTTCAAAGACTTATACACATGCTTAGTTCCACACACTGTGAGCAGACTGCTCTTAAACAGTGGCGGATTTAGAGTTAGTGGGGCCCTGTGCGAAGCTTCATTTTTGGGGTCCCCCCCCTCAGGACCCAGCCATGAAAAAGAACATTCTCTCTTATCCCCCCCCCATTTTTCTTCATCCTCCTCCTATATTATAAGTAATGGGAAGTAAATGAAAATAAAGGTGAGGTACCTTGATTGGGGCAGGGGGTTGCAGTTCAGGGGGGGGGTGCTGTGGGTGAGTTCTTGGGGGAAGTTTGGGAGCGGGGTGCAGGCTCTGGGCTGAGGCAGGGGGTTGGGGTGTGGGAGGTGGTGAGGGGTGCGGGCTCTGGGAGGAAGTTTGAGTGAGGGGTACAGCCTCTGGGCTGGGTCAGGGGGTTGGGGTACGGGAGCGGGGCAGGGGGGCAGTGCTTACCTTGGGCAGCACAGCTCTCAAAGCGAACGGGACACACACCCCTCTAGCAGTGGCTCCTAGGTGGGGGGGGGAGGGGGTCTCCACGCACCACTGCCCGCAGGCACTGCCCCTGCAGCTCCCATTGGCCACAGTTCCCGGCCAATGGGAGCTGTGGAGTCAGTGCTCAGGGCGGGGGCAGCACGATGAGACACACACACCACCGGGGGGCTGCAGGGACATGCCGACCACTTCCGGGAGCAAAGCGGCATGGAGGAAGGGAGGCAGAGCGGGCAGGGAGCCGCCTTAGCCCTGCTCCACTGCTGCAGAGCTGCCTCCCCCACCCCAGCCAGGGGCACGCAGAGATGTGCCAACAGTCCTCCACTTCCGGGAGCGGCGTGGGGCCATCGGCCACGGCATGCAGGCAACCAGGACTCGGGGGCAGGTTGTCAGATATTTGTCCTGCATTTTGGGGGGCCTGTCTTTGGGGGCCCCGTGCCACTGCACGGTTTGTTTCATGGTAAATCCGCTGCTGCTCTTAAAGCAGACTGCTCACAGTGCATAAAGTTAAGTATGTGCATAAAATCTTTGTAGGATCAGGGCCTAAATCATTGAACAAACAAAAGGGGTTTAGTCTCCTATTAATGCTGCAGATACAATTGATTACAGTAACACATCAGTGATAATAGAACTTGCATATGAAAGTTACCTGACCACTGAAAGTAAAACAGACCCAAAAGAATGATGGGAATGAGACAAAATGATGAAGAAGACAAGAACTTAATGAGAAAGAAGAAACAGGATTAAAGCTTTTAGAATCATAGATGTTAGTGATGGGAAGTACCTATTAAGTCATCTAGCCCATTCTCCATCTGCCAATGCAGGATTTCTCCAATACTTTGTCCATTCTTGTTTTAACTATCTCAAGCCATGTGACTCCCACATTCCAATGTGAGAAACTTAGAACAGGAAAGTGTTGGAATGAAAAATAAATGGACTTTTTTCCAGTCACATACAATATTAAGAAGTAGATGAGGGGAAATATAAAGAGAGCAAGTTTGAGAAAGAAAGTGTAAATACCTCAGAGAGTAGGTGAAACACAATCTAGGAAAGAAATGGAGAATAGCTGGCCTTTACACCGCCTTTCTGTCCCCCTCAGCCTAGATCTGAAGGTAGTAGCCTCAGGATGAGTGGCAAAAAGGGGAATTATGAGTAGCAAGGACTTGGCCTCCTAATTTCCTCTTAAAGCACAGCCCTTCCTTTGCAGCATATTATTTACCACAATATTATTTGCCAACCATTTATTTTATTTTCATTGACCACAGGGTAAGCAAAAGTAAAGAAGACTTAGTTTATCTTTCGATCACGTAACCTGGTTGGGTCCTTTAGTTGCTACTGCAATATAAAAGTTAAAAGTTAGATGCTTTTGTGGGCACAGATTATTATTAGTTTAGATAATCTACTTGTTGCTTACCCAATTCGCTGCTAAGTGTATGGTCTCTGGGAAAGATGGATTGCGAATTTCGAATATTGCCTCCCCCAACAAACCAGTTTACATTGGGGTTCCATCGGTTCATGAAGCCACAAAGATGATTTTCTTCAAAGTCACATTCTGCAATTGCAGATAACATCATGAAGATCACATATGTTCATTACAGAAGCAGCAAGAAAGGCTATTGCTAAGCATCCACTTTATTGTCTTAGTAGAGACCACATATTAGCCTTCTGCAATCTAAGAAAAAACAGCTACAGGGCTTACTAGCTAGCCATCAAAGGAAGCAATGTAAACTGCCACACTACCATAGCCACTGACCCTTGATGTGTGCTATGAACTATTGTGTCACATCCTGTTCAATCCCGCTTGTTCTTTTGACATTTGCTAAGGTATCTCACTAATTGCTGGAACTTAGCACCAATTAAAATATTGCAAATACCAAAACAGGGACTCAGTGTACTACTTTCTGACCCTTATCAGATCTGTCAGACCAGAGCTCCCACTGGTGAACCACAAGGGGTCCAAGATAGACTGGAATGGGGCTCAATGAAATGGGGTGTATGTGCAGGGAGCTACTGGGGCCTGTAGTCACATAGCCAGGTAGACAGGCTAGGGAGGGCAGCTGGATAGCTGAGATTTATGACAGTGACTGTTATAACTGGAGCAGGGCTGACACTGTAAAACGGAAAGGCCCCCTGTCTATTGAATGTTCACTGCAGAGCCAAACAGATGTAATGATTATTTTTAAACTTCATGTTTAAAAAGTAGCCTGCCCAAAGAAGAGTAAAGTATGTGTGAATTATCAAGCATGTGAGGCTTGTGATAAGTAAGTTATTAGGACCACAATAAAATGTTACACTAAAAGATAACATTTCAAAGTAAGCGCTATTTATACACACACAAATGGAAAAATGCTGATTCATCCACCACTACATTTACCTAAACATTTAAATGTTTCCTGCTCATTGCAATTTTATTACTTTGGTAGGGATCTCTGGGAAATATCATGGGGAATTAAGGGATTTAAATTCCTACTGTAAGTACAATAATCAACACAACTGTAACTATGGAACTGCTCGGACATCTCCATAACGAAGCATGAATGGACAGTTAGTCATGGGATTGCAGCTGTTATGTCCAATGCTTGCAGCATTCTAGCTTTGTGTGTCCTACAGTAGATCTTGAATGTGCAATAAATAGCTCAGAAATATATAAATTTAAGTGAAGCTCTCTCTCTGTCATACAGACCTATGGATGTACACACACACACACACACACACACAGAGTTTAAATATAGTGAACATTTTACATGGACTATGATAGATTATTCTCTAATAAAAATATTTTTGTTTTCATCTATACACATGGAGGGGAGGGATGGTACTTACCAATACAATATCCAGTAGTTATTTTAATTTCAAAAACTGCTATACTGGCAGAATTATCTTGTCCCAGTACACCTTCCAGTACAATCTGGAAAATATAAATACAATAGTATAATTGGGTGCTAATATTTCTGTGACTATATCAGATATCTAAACTTTAAAATTCAGATATTAGAGTAGCTAAATAAATGTAGTGGTCTCATCCTGTGTTTAATAACTAGAGGTGCCCTTGCTGGCAGCCCAACAGAGAGACCAAGGATGGAATGGGCATGGAGACTGTACTGCTCTCTTTCCTCTAAGTCAGCGCTAAAGCACATTGATGGGTAGTGAGAGGAAGCCTGCATTTTACCCACTATGTTATACCTGTTTTGCAGATAACAGACTTCAGACTCATCTGCTATTGATATGGCACCTTCAGATGCACATTAATTTACTATAAAGAGATAAAACACCCACAGATCCTCTCTCTCAAAACTTCACAATTATGGCTACTCTTAAGTAGGATGGGCTGAGTAGGCCCAGGCAGCAGACTCCTGCTTCCCCTGCTCTAATACCCCTGCATGGGAGGCAGCTATGGCTGCAACTGCTCCAGAAGCACATGTCCAAAAGAGACATGTCTGATCAGAATGGGAACAAGGCCAGGGCTCTGGCCCCTGGACCCCAGCTAATGCTGGCAAGGCAAACACTTAGGAGTTCTGCATACCACTGCTGGTATATGGATGTATCCAGGGCCGGCTCTAGGATTTTTGCTGCCCAAAGCAAAAACAATTTTGGCCGCTCCCCACTTCTTTAATTACCCCACCCCCGGCCCCGCCTCAACTCCGCCCCTTCCCCAAATCCCCAGCCCTGCCTCCTCCCCCCAGGCTCTCAAGCCTAGGAGGGATGGGGAGAAGCGGCGCCGCGCCGCGGCCGCTCGGGATCTCCCCCTCCCTCCCAGGTTTGAGTGCCTGGGAGGGAGGGGGAGACCCCGAGCCGCCGCGGTGTGCGAAACAGCTGATTCGCGCGCCGCTGCTCCCGCTCCCTCCCAGGTTTGGGAGCCTGGGAGGGAGGACGAGTAGCCGCGCACGAATCAGCTGTTTCGCACGCCGTGGCAGCAGCAGCAGAGGTGAGCTAGGGCGGCCGGGGCACATTTTTAGGGGCGGCATTCTGGCACCGGCCATGCCGCCCCTAAAAATGTGCCGCCCCAAGCACCAGCTTGTTTTGCCGGTGCCTAGAGCCAGCCCTGGATGTATCAATGTGCCTCCCATTCCTCCTGGAGGCTATTGGGAAAAATTCAACTCTTAGGTATCTCCAGTGACTTGAACAGCATTACATCACAGATGAATTTAACCTACCATGTTTTACACAAGCATGGAACCTGCTCCTGCTCCCACTAAAATCAATAGAACATTTATCATTTACTTCCTGGGGACAGGCTCAGATACAGAACTACCACTGCTGCAGTACCACTGCTGGGGCAGAGCACCTCCCTCCCACCTCAGCTCAGGCTCTTATGCATGTGTGTATGCACAGTTTGGGGACATTAAGGGGGAATGACCATCCTTATCATTCCATCACCAGGTATTCTTTATTGTTCCCACGAGCCCTGTGACAAAGACAAGACCAAAAGCATGGGCCTAGTGTAGCTACTGCCACCATTCAAGACAATGACTTTTTTTCAGGGGTACTTGCTGAAGTTTTCTAAGCTTGTATGTCAACATAAATGGAACCTGGGGATGGTTCTCATGCAGTCATTCAGTGAGGTAGTGATATCACAGGGACCTGGAGAAAAAAGCTTCTAGATGGTTCAGTGAGAGTTGGAGGCAGCTAATGAGGTAGTGCGGGAGCTAGCAATGAGCTGGGAGCTTTGAGACCAGACTATAAAGTGAAGAAAGCTATTGCCAGATACTCTATGGAAAGGAGCTTGGGTATCGGTACAGCCCTGTAAGCCTCTAACCCTCTGCTCCTTTGAGGATAGGGGAGCAGAAGCAAGAACCAGTGAGCATGAGAGTAACAAAAGCTAAGCAGCTCTCTAAAGAAGAGTGGTGACTGGGAACTAATTACTGATCTGGGAACATAGCTGAGTAATCCAAGTGGGGTAAGAATTGATTAATTTGGGGAGGTTACTAATTGATTTCATTGATGAGGGACAGCATTAACTACTTGATTTTAGGGATAGAATTAATAGATTGCTATGCCGAATCAATCTCCAAATCAAGCAGTTTTAAAATGCCTAGATGCCCTGGAACCAGCAGCTAACAGGTTACAGGAAGGATTAATTCTTTCATCCCTGGCAGTTACATAAACTGAGTATCATGCACTCTATAGGAGTTTTTTGAAAGACCTTAAAAAGTGAGGTCCTATTTGCACCAAAGATCACCTTTTGTGAAGTAGAGACCTGTTTACATACGTGCAGTTCTATGGCTACTCTTTCTGTCCAAATACCATGCGTGCTCAGATCGGATATTTGCATATCACTCTGGCAGCCCCAGCTTGATCCCAGGCTTATTTGGAGAATTGTCCCTGACAACATTTCAGCAACTATGTATTAATCTGAAATCCTTTGTGCACCTAACCTCCACTAAATTCAATGGGAGTTTTGCAGACATTAGGCCTGCATGTTCAGGTCCTTGAACATGTAGCATAGGAAAGTAGGTGAAAACTAGTTTGGGTTCCAGTGAAAAAGCTTTCATTTTCCACTGAGTTCTCTTTCTGTGTTCTCACTACTCAAAGATTCTCCTACTGAAAACAACAATGAAAGCCAAGAAGAACGTCAATGTTGTTTGCAGTGTTGTTGTAGCTGCGTTGGTCCCAGGACATTAGAAAGACAAGGTAAGTGAGGTAATATCTTTTAGTGGACTGACTTCCATTCATGAAAGAGACAAGTTTATGAGCTACACAGAACTCTTCTTCAGATCTATGACAGTTTGTTGAATAATACTGATTACTTTTTCCAGACCTGAAGAAGAGCTCTGTGCCGCAAAAAAGCTTGTCTCTTCCACCAGCAGAAGTTGGTCCGTTAAAAGATATTATCTCACCCACCTCATCTCTCTGTTTAACAAGAGTCAGTACATTCCAGCATGTGCACAGTAAATCCAGTACTATCTTCTACAATTGTGCTTACTTTGTACTTTTTTGTGCTGTTTCTTAAATCAAGACTGGCTATGAGCCAGCTATCTGAAGGCTCCTTGGCTGACCAAAGTAAATGATCAAAGCTCTCTCCTTGTAACCTCAGATACAGGTTTAGCCTGGTAGGATCAAATGAAGTCTCTGAAGCTGTTGCAATCTGATATATAAGCCTGATGCAGCTCCACTCTTCAGAATGTAGTTCAGGACTGGTAAGTACTGCTTTTTCACCCTGAGTTCCCCAGGAAGTATCCACAGAAATGTAATGGCCTAGGAACACAAACGCACACAAAAATAGGACAATAAATGTCAGATACTTTACTTGTGCATCACTAGATAAAAGTATTCATTTTAGGGAGGAAACGTTGTATAGAGGTTAGACTAGGACATTGAGCCAGGACTCCTACATTTTATTTCCAGCTCCTCCACTGACTTACTGTGAAAGACATTTAATCGCTCTATGATCAATTTACTCATCTGTAGACAAGATATAATCTACCTTACAGGTACTAAGAATCTTAATTAAAGTTTGTAAAATGCTTTGAGATCCTTAGATAAAAGACGCTGTAAGTGCAAAGAATTAAAATTTTAAACAAATTCCGGTTATTTTACTCAAGTATTGTCCTTTAAACCTATAGTTTTATGGAGTGATTATTTATATAGATAATAAATGGATATCCTACAGGAACATTCAATTATTTTCTGGACAGAAACATCTCTATCTCCATTTTATAATTCAACTTTTTTTAAAATAAAAATATATTTTAACTGACACTTAGTAAAATCTAAGCACTTCTCGCAGTTTTGCAGTAGAACTTGAAATAAGCTGTTGGCAGTTTTTTCTAAGGTTACTACTGAAAATATACACTAATATGTACAAATGCCCTGATTCATCAAAGCACTAAAGCACATGCTTAACTTTAAACACATGAGTAGTCCCCAAAGAGCCAATGGAACTAGACTTGTACTTAAAACTAACTACATGCTTAAGTGTTGTTGTTGTTTGTTTGGAATGGGACCTAAGACACTAACCTAACATCAGGAATAAAGATCCACAGGGCTACATGTGGAAGCTGAAAAGTAATAAAAAACAAACATAAGGGAAAAAGAAAAGGAGATAAATATGATGCAAACTAGAAGCCCAATCCTGCAGACTTTATTTATGTAAAAGTAAGACTAAGATTTGGAGACTACAAAGGAATAAAAAACCAAAGCAAAGAAAGCTAGTAGTCAGCAAAACAGAGAAACAAATTAAGAAAACTTCAAGAAAAAGCCAGTGTTAGAGAGTCTGTTTCTACAATATTATCTGGCCAAAATGACTAGATAGCACAAGACCCCATGAAACTACCCTGTGGCTAGTCTGATGCCATCTTCTATATTTGCATATCACCTAGACCTCCTGTAAAATGATCTTAGGCAACCTACTGGGAGCACATAAGGGACAAATCTTATTCCCATCACCCACTCCAAATGGTTAGGCTGGGAACCAGGGCTCTCTCTGGGGGCAGGGCTGGGAAAAGTTCTGTCCGAGTGAGTGGCTCTTCAGAGCTGCAGTAGTATCACATGCTCCTTCACTTCCTTCTGTCCGGTTTTTCGCTCAGTGGCGCCACATGGCTACAAATTCAGCAAGGTATCTAAGGGAGTGCTTAACTTCAAGCCCATGAGTAGCATTGAAGTTAAGCACATATCTAAGTACTTTGCTAAACTGGGACCTGAGTGAGCACAGCCCAATTCCCAAGATCCCGACTGTGCAATGACAGGGGGAAAAGTAATCCATCTCACATTCAGAAGGCTTTGGCCCTTTGTACAGCAAATAACCCAGAATCATAGAGCTCAATTCACTCTCCCGCCATCTTCTTTGTTCCATTCCTGTAGCCCAAAGGGGATGGAACATGGTGGTCCTGTGACCCCAGCAGCAGTAGAGCTGGCATACAGAGCTCCTAACTTACCCTTTCCTAAACCCCTGGCACAGGCTACACATCAGGGGCAGAGGTTGGGGAGTAAATGTGGCTAAAGTATAGTGTGCTCCAGCTATCCTCTGCCAGCAAATAATCCATTGGTCACTGTTACCACTGATGCACATTACAGCATCCATCAGGCAGCTCCCTGACACCCTCTGCGGCTCTGAGTGGCAACTCTGGACAAGAGAAATTCTGGCCTATAATGTATATGCTTGCACTGTAAGCTGTTTGGGAGTTGCTTACAAATATTGGCTGTTTGCCTGCCTTCAAATAGCTCCTCGATCCTGCCATTTATTTTGGTCAAATGTGTGACTGCTGCTCATACATCCAAAACACAACCTATTAAAAATCTTTGTTGTATTTTTAGGAATGGATTTTCACATCTTGCCGTGATCTCTCCTTGCAGGACAGATATCTACAGTACACGGTTTTAGTCCCTAGGCCTTGGAATATGTGCATTATGGCATGTTAATCACGGGTGACTTGCTAATGCAGCAATATGTAAAAGAAAAACAAATCAAGGGCCAAATATTGAAAAATGGGCACCACTTGTGCTTGCCATATATAAATGTGTGCAGCTAAACAGGTAACTGCGTATATAAAAGATGCAGTTGCGTGTGCAAGTCAAGTAATGCACAGTATGTTTGTGCATGTTTGTTTTTATCTCTTCTTACCAAGATCTAGAACGGTATTATGAATTGTTTATCTAAATGATCTTTAAAAAGACAGGAATTCTATAACAATTAATATACCCTCTGAAAAATATTATCTTCTTATCTCCATCAGGTTTGTCCTTACTTTAATACATTCTATGAGAGATATTCTAGCTCATACACAAGCAAGTTATTAAATACACTCCTGCTTGTGAAATGTGAATAGTTTTAATCAGGGTTTTTCCTTTAGTATACAGTTTGCCCATTGTCATTCAAATTGCAGGAAGAAATTGGTATAGAAATATATTCATGGATTTTTACCTGGTTTGAATGACCAGCTTGCATGTACGTAAAAACCTGTTTTTACGTGCACAAAGAGAAAACTTTAGGTCTGATTCTGATCTCACACTAGATTTACATCATTGTAACTCTACATATTTCAGTGGAGTGACTCCTGATTTACAGTGGTAGTTGACATCAGTAGGCTCCACATTCAGAAAATGCATGTAATTTTTTAAAAATTCTAAACAGAATCATGCAGAAACATTGCTAGGAGTTTTGTTTTGTATTGAGTTAACCAGCAATATCCAGCTCAGGCAGGAATTTGATTTTCAAGATAGTCCTACTTTTGCCCAGTTTTAACACATGGATACAAAGAAACATATAATTCAGAGTCCAGACATTGCAATTGATGTTTAGATTTCAGTCCTATTTTAGACTAGAATTTGTGAGAAACCCCAAAGGAAACACAACCTCCTTATGGCTGCAAACCATAATACTCACTATTTTGTGTTTTTCAAAAATAGATTAGTATAAAGACAGGGGAAAATTCATTCAAATAGAGACCTCAAATTACCAGTTACATGACTCAACTGCCTTTCTAACTTGAAAACTTAATTATAAGTAGACGAGGGTCTACTTTTCTCTCATAAATGGTAATTTGTTTTAAAATGTCCTCTAGTGACTCCAGTCTAGATGTTTATGCCACCATAAATTTGATTCTACTCCCTAAATACATGATACACTTGTTCCCATTTGCTCTAGACTCCACGTGAAAGTGAACAGCATATTTGATCGCAAAGACTGTCTCTTGAGTCAGGACTCTTTCAGATTAATTTGACCAGTTCATTGTTATACGCTAAAGCCCTTCTGCAGCAGAGGTGATGAGACTATGAGAAGCTCGGTTCTATAAGATGCTGAGCACTCTGACTTCAGTCTAGCAAAGCACTTCAGCACATACTTAATTTTATGCATTTTAAACATTGCAGGATCAAGCTCAGACAGAGACAAAATTCTAAACCTCTTACAAATCAATGGTGGCACTGACTAATATGCTGCCATTGCAGCACAAGGAAACTGTCCAGCAGAAAGGACTACAAGGACTTGGTCCAGAGGGATGGTGGGAGAGAAGTTAAGGGGTGTTTATGAGGGAAAATACTCCCCCCAAGTAGAGAGGGGTGCATATGCAGAGTTGTCATTGCTCCAGCCAGAAAAGAAGAAAAATGTTGCCTCCAGAAGTTCCCTTCTGTTTGGGGAAACCTTTGGAAGTGGCTGAACTTGGTAGATCTTTTGTTAAAGGCTTATTGCGGAAACAACTTTTAAGGCAGTAGCAGCAAAGAGTCCTGTGGCACCTTATAGACTAACAGACGTATTGGAGCATGAGCTTTTGTGGGTGAATACCCACTTTGTCGCATGCATGCGACGAAGTGGGTATTCACCCACGGAAGCTCATGCTCCAATACGTCTGTTAGTCTATAAGGTGCCACAGGACTCTTTGCTGCTTTTACAGATCCAGACTTATTCAGGTACCCCTCTGATACTTTTAAGGCAGAGTTCTCATTGAACCTAATTTTATTTTCTAGCATATCATATATACAAATATTTCCTCAAAATCCTCTTCCCTTCAACAGTACAGAAAATTTCACTTACTAGTGATCACAGAGAGTTATCAGCATGGGCCAGACTGTAACAACCATATGCCCTAAGTATCTGCTTCATCCCAGGCACAGACCAGAGAACAATGACTCAGTCACAATTCCTCCCCTGCTCACCCCTTGCTCTGGGTGGGGAGTATGGTACTTCAACTATTTTCTTGGAGCAGTTTACTCCCCACTGTGCCACACAGCCAGCTACTATGGCTGCCAAGTTGGTGGGAGGTAGTAGAGCCAGAGCTCCTCCAACTCTCCATCCGCTCCCCACTCACTTGTTTGCAGGGGGGAATATCAGGCAAATAATTCCCCTTTTTCACTTGTGGCATCCAAGCAAGGGCAGTGACAATCTAGACCTACGGCTGTAGGAATAAATCCTGCAAACCCAATTGATGTCAGTGGGACTGCTCACGTCAGTAAAGTTTGAAGGACGAGGCCTTTAAACTCCCATGAGTGAGTATGTCTCTGACCTTGCTTCTCTAATAATCAGTTCCTTAAAGACTGACATTCAGTTTAAATTGATTAGGCCATAACCTTGCCATTTTTTCCACACAAACACTGCACTTCTAGATCACAATGATTTTATCTTTACTTAGCAAATTTCAGTGTTTCGATGCTATTATAGTAAAATCTAAAGGGCATCAATATATCACTAAGCACTGGTTATTGCAACATTTTTTTTTTGCAGCATTTGTTCCTCAAAACAGTAAGAAAATTACACTGATTGCACATTCTATGAGTAACATGAAAGGCAGGAAGCCAGATATTGTGGCTAACAAACTAAACTACAGGCCATTAAAAAAGAGATTACAAAGCATTTGTAAGAACTAAAAATTACCAATTCTACTGATGTAACAGGGTGTAAACATTTGGAACTGTAACCACAGATATGTTCCACCCTTCACAGGCTTTTATGTCTGGTGCAGCTGTTCATTCAACCTAGCAACAGTACAGTTTTAGGGGGGAGAAAAAAGTTACATCATGTGATTGTTTCCTCTGTACCTTCCACACAAAAATTAGAAGAGGTATCATCAAGGTTTCTAGGATCAAAAATTTGCTCTGTGGATATCTCCTTTGGCATAACAATATCTAGTTTTGTTTTTTAACATACCATTCTATGGCCAAGAATAAAAGAACAAAATAGACACCGTTTTTGTAGATGACTACACTGTTTTACAAAATATGTATTAAGCTTTGCTCTTCCTGCAACAATGGTTAGCTAACAAACACTATTTCCCACAGCCATGCCGACATCATTTTGCACAATGAAGTTTGCACTGTGAAGGCAGTGTTTAGATCTGGTTTAGATTAAGGTTTGATTTGACAGCACTGAAATCTTACTGGCTGTTCTCATGAGATTTTGGCTGAAAACTGCAGAAGTTTCATGAGATTAGATTTAAGGTGTTCAGCTTCAAGATTCCATATTTGGTCCAACCTTTTTTCAAGGCGAAAACCCAGTTTTTCCTAAATTAACTGTTTGCTGAAGTTGTCTGCCTTCCTCAAATATTTTCAATTTTTGACCAGAAAACTGAACACCTGAAAACCAAATACTTCTGGCTGAAAACTGGAAGTGTTTTGGTTTTCAGCTTTCCAACAAAAAATTTAAATTTTCCGCAGAACAAAACAAACAAAAAAAAAAAAAACCACCCTTATTTTCCAAGCAGCTTTACTTATTTTAAGACACTTTACCTGTAGTTTTTCATTTTACAAAGTGAAAGGACTCAGTATATTAGCACAAAAGTACAGCCCAACAGTTAAACAAAATGACTATCCTGGGAGAAGACAAATATCTGTGTGCACATTGCATTAATTTTGATCTTCTCTGAGGAGAAGGAATTACTTTATACCATACAAATCCAGTAAGAAAAGGGGGGTGGGGTGAGGAGAATCATCCAGTAGATTCAAAGGCAAACCATCTATATATTAGCAAAAAGAACAGGAGTACTTGTGGCACCTTAGAGACTAACAAATTTATTTGAGCATAAGCTTTCATGGGCTACAGCCCACTTCTTCAGATTCTATGTGTAACCCTTCTGCCCATTTAAGTTGGCAGCAACAAGGGCCGGGTTCTGTATCTAGGGGTTCCGTTTCAATAACACAATGCAAAACCGGCTCGAGCCCCCACCCAGTGACCTGGGACAATTACATACCACCCCCTGGGCGCCTCTAAGAGGCAATACTTCCCCTCTCGCAAGCACGGAGTCTGAGTGTAACAGAAAATGTTTAATAACATGAGGTAAACAACATCAGCATTAAATTGGAAAAACACCAGAACTAGAGTTCTTAGACCAAACCATGAGCGAAGACCCACCCCAGCAAATTGGGCCGTGTCCTCTCCCATTGGTTCTTGAAACCAGCGACCCAAGAATCACCAAAGTCCCAAAAGTCCACCAATCCCAAAGTCTCTTGGGTCCAGCAACCCAAGAATCACAAAAGTCCGACAACCCCCCCCAAAGTCTCTGTCCATGATCAGTGCAGCCCCAGAGTTCAAAAGGGGGGGAGAGGGCGAGCAGGGTGTTAAGGGGCACCTTACGTGATCCGAGGCCAACCGGCTGCTTCTCCGTGGGGTTCCACCGCAGCCTTCACCACGAACTGCTCCATTCCACCTGCCGTCCCACTCCTGCCGTCCCCGAACTGCTCTGGCAGCTGCTCCGCTCCGCTCACCGACCTGTGAGCCACGCCGCTCCGCTCCGCTCCGCTCACCGACCTGTGAGCCACGCCGCTCCGCTCCGCTCCGCTCACCGACCTGTGAGCCGCTCCGCTCCGCTCACCGACCTGTGAGCCGAGCCACGCCGCTCCGCTCACCGACCTGTGAGCCGCTCCGCTCCG